>NW_007727649.1:357947-359549 GCF_000696425.1 Galeopterus variegatus
GTATTCAGTGACTCCTTCCCCCCACCCTCCCCTCCCCTCCCCCACACACCCCACGCTACCAGAGGGACCAGGTACTGGCCTCCAAGCATGCCCTACATTCTTGCCCTCTGTGCTCTTTGCATGCTGTTTCTCTGCCTTCCCTCTCCCCTAGTTCTACCTGTTATAATTAGACTGATCCTTCAAGGTTTAAATGTTGCTTCCTCCATAAAGCCTGCCCTGATTTCCTCTCCCTGCATCAGCATCAGTAACTCCCTTTCCTTCACTGGGTCGAGGCGAGGAATCACCTGTAGATTGGCGCTGTGGTGGAGAGGGGCAGAAGGTACCATGTTTAAAAGCATAGACTTTGGCTTCCAATGCAACTGGGCTGGTATCCTGTTTTGCTGTTTATTACTTAATTGGTCTTATACAAGCTACTTCAAACTTGCTTAACTCAGTGTCCATATACCTGAAATGAGGCTCAGTCGAAGGTTGCTGGGAAAATTCAATGTATTGAAATGCATTTGCAAAGCTTAGCACACTGTAGGATGGATAAGCCCATTAGAGCTATGCTTACTGTGCACGCAAGAGGCTGGGCTCTGTTCTCAAAGCCTTGACTTTTCTTCTTTTTTAAATTTATTTTTTAATTGGAACATACTTGATTATACATATTTATAGGGCATAGAGTTGACTATCAGTATTTGTGTACAGTAAATGATGATCAAATCATTATTAGTATGTTCATCATCACAAATCATAATTATTCTTTGCCTAGAGCTTTGTCTTCTCTGTGGGTGCCAACATTGTCCCCACTCTCCAGATGAGGAACTGAGGCCCAAAGATGCTGAGCAGCTATCAAGGTCACCCAACAAGGAAGCAATGCTGCAGCCTGCCATCTGCATTGAATCAGATGTGAACGCTTCCATTTCCTGGGCTGCCCTGGGTGATTGCAGACACAGGCTCTTGGTTGATCCAACCTGTTACTTACTATGTGCCTGCCACATGCCTGGCCATCTCTTACTCAGTTTACATTAGATTGTTTCATTCATTTCTCCCAGCAGGACTTTGAGGCCAGTATAGCCATTAATCTGTAAAATGGCTATTTTGCAGATAAGGAACTGAAGCTCTGAGAAGCTACATGATACAGGTTGAGTATCCCTTTTCTGAAATGCTTGGGACCAGAAGTGTTTCAGATTTTGGAGTTTTTAGGATTTTGATATATTTGCATATAATGAGATATCTTGGGGATGGGCCCAAATCTAAACATGAAATTTATTTGTTTGATATACATCCCATA
This sequence comes from Galeopterus variegatus, assembly GCF_000696425.1. Taxonomy (NCBI): domain Eukaryota; kingdom Metazoa; phylum Chordata; class Mammalia; order Dermoptera; family Cynocephalidae; genus Galeopterus; species Galeopterus variegatus. The sequence continues at coordinate 359,221 of NW_007727649.1, forward strand.
CACTTAACCTGAAGGTAATTTTATGCAATAGTTTTAATAAGTTTTGTGCATGAAATACATGACCTGTTACACGAGGTCAGGCATGTAATTTTCCACTTGTGGTGTCATGTTGGTGCTCAAAAAGTTTTGGATTTTGGAGCATTTTGGATTTCAGATTTTGGTATTGAGGATCCTGTATGCTCAAGGTCACGTAGCACGTAAGACCAGTTCAAATCCAGGACTGCAGACTCCAAAGCTAACCACACTATATTTTAATGATAATAACCAAGTAACCACCACAAATCAGTAATAGCAGCTATTATTAGCATGTACCACGTTCCAGGTACTCT
>NW_007727649.1:360122-363056 GCF_000696425.1 Galeopterus variegatus
CATGTTGGTGCTCAAAAAGTTTTGGATTTTGGAGCATTTTGGATTTCAGATTTTGGTATTGAGGATCCTGTATGCTCAAGGTCACGTAGCACGTAAGACCAGTTCAAATCCAGGACTGCAGACTCCAAAGCTAACCACACTATATTTTAATGATAATAACCAAGTAACCACCACAAATCAGTAATAGCAGCTATTATTAGCATGTACCACGTTCCAGGTACTCTGCTAAGCATGTTACAGGTCTTAACTTACAGGTTCCATTGTTGTCACCAATGTATAGGTTAGGACACTGGTGCTTACAGGGAGAGTGACTTTCCCAAGGTTCCCACTGCTCTGACTCTTACACCTCAGGGCCCGCTGACTTTCTGGAAACTCTCTGTCCCATGTCAAAAACTCTGTGACCACAGCCAGGCCCCCATCCCAGAAGTCCTTAGCAAATTGCTCTGGCCACATTGGCGCTCCCCTGACACGCCCAGCCTCAACCCTGCAGGCTGAGCTCAGCTGGTCTCTAATGAGCATCTGTGGGGGACAAAGGCAGCTGGAGTTCCTTGTTCAGGGCCCTGTTGTTGGCACAAAGACATGAATAGATGCGTTCTCTATTCTTTTGTACTAAATAATTGGCTTCAATTAAGTGGGCTGGATGGAGTGAGCCACTTGGAGGAGCAGAAACGTGGAACTTATGAAAATGGAGATCTGAGGATGGAAAGCTGGGGAGGAGGGGCTCTGAGGGGCCCACCAGGGACCCATCCTCCCTTCTGCCACCTTAGGAAAAGGGTCTTAACTTCTCTTGGCTCCATTTTTTCTCGTAGAATGGAGAGTGGAAAAAGAACCTCTGTCTGGGTTTTTCAAATCATACTTGGCAAAGCCCTGGGTGTCCACAGGGATCTGGGGTCAGGCAGTACTCCAGTCAGACCCTTAAAGAGTTCAGCTAGAACAGCTCCTTCCAGAGTCCTTGGACAAAAAAAAAAAAGAGTTTGAAACCACTAGACAGAAGATATTCAGGGTCCATCTCAGCTCTAGTACCTTCCAAATCTCTCTCTGAGGTTTTGCAGTCTTAGAGCAGAGGGGTGGCCCATCTGTCATCACGGGGGGCTTGGTCCAGGTGGGCCTGATCTGCTGCTCTGTGACCTTGAGCCAGGCCTTGCATCTCTGAGCCCTGCTTTCTCCATCTGTGAAAAAGGAAATGATGCAGGTGACAGCAATGACAATAACATAACTGCTAACCTCTAGCAGGCGGCCCCTACGTGCCCCGGTGGAGCACCTTACCTGAGCTCTCTCAAGTCACAACCCCGGAGGCAAGTGCAGAGTTGTCCTGTTCACTCGTTGATTTGTTAACAGGTATCTCTTGAGCACCAGCTGTGTTCTAGGTGTGATGATTAAACACGCACACACAGGCACGCACATGCGCTCCAACCCCCGCACCCATGGAGCTTTCATTTTAGGGTGGAAATCAGCAATGAAAATAATTAATAAGTAAAATGGAGGAAGATCAAGCTGGCAAGGGGTGGGCAAGTAGTGAGGCTGGGGTGGGAATCAGGAGAGGCTGGGATTGGAACACAGGTCCGAAGGAAGAAAGTGAGCACAGAGCAAAGTGCTCCAGTAGCAGGAACAGCCACTGCCGGGGCTTTACGGTGGGTGGGCCCTTGAGGGGTGTCCGAAGGGCAGCCGGGGGGATCAGTGTGACTGTCGTGAGGGAGAAGAGTGGGGAGCGAGGGGGAGTCAGGTGTCCCAGGACCTGAGCGTGAAGGGCCCTGTGGTTCAGGATAGAGACCCTTGCTTTTACCCTGAGTGTCCAATTCTGTCCACCTTGGTTCAGGGATGGGCCCTGAGGCTAAGTTGGGATGTTAGTGTAGGTCCATGGCAGGGCTCCCCACAGGGCGGGGTGTGGCTCAGAAGCAGGGCATGGTGGCTGCAGCAGCGGGCTGGGCCAGGTGTCTCACACCTGGTATAGCCTTCTTCTCTGCTAAGCAGGCTCCCTCAGCCTGATGACATCAGCATGGACTAAGAGAATATTAACTCTTGGTGGAAGAGAGGAGTGCCTGGGTTCCCAGAGATGGTCTCCTGCAAAGGCTGCGAGCACGATTCAGTGACACGCACACCCAACTTCCAAGCTCCTAGCCCTGAGGAAGGACTTACAGGTGCACCTTAGTTTTGTGTTTGTGATTTGTGTCTGGTGTGTGTGCATGAGTCTGCATCTGCGTTGTTTGAATAGATGTAGGCATATTTGCACGTCATGTGGTAATCAGCCGCGCTGCAGGATGCTGAGGAACGAACAGTGGAATCTAGCGGCCTATGGGAACTAATATTTATTTTTCTCACTTCTGTGTTTGCAGTTGGCTGGGACTCAGCTGCTCTCTGCTCTGTTTGGTCAGGCATGGCTCTGGGCTGGGGGTTGGGTTCAGGTCAGACCCGCTGGTTTCCCCGATGTACTTGGACAGGTCACAGCTCGGGGTCTGCTCTTCTCATAGCAGATGGCAGAAGTGCAAGATGCCACGCCAACTATGTAAGCACATTGCAAATCTCACGTTATGTCTAATAACATCCCATTGTCCCAAGCAAGTGACACAGCGAACCGGACATCAGTGGGGCAGGGACGTCTACTTCTGTTGCAGGGGAGGCCACCACCAGGTCACGTGACAAAGGGTGTGGATATGTGACTATGACAGGGAGGAAGTGGACAGTGGGGAAGAGTAATCCAGTCTTCCTCAGCAGGGCTGGTGTGTTCCTCTACACTGGAGTGGGGTTGGGGGAGAGGTCATTTTGGCAGGAGCTTCTGAGCCCAATAATCTTCCCTATTTACAGTGGCAGAAATGGCATGTCCTTTCACCTCAGATAACTCCCCAAAGCTGCCAGTCCTTCACCAGCTCCGCCTGTTAACAGGGCTTGGAAAGTGATACGTTTGCATTCTAATTTTTAGAATTTTTGAAGAAGTGA
>NW_007727649.1:363326-364347 GCF_000696425.1 Galeopterus variegatus
TTAACAGGGCTTGGAAAGTGATACGTTTGCATTCTAATTTTTAGAATTTTTGAAGAAGTGAGGGAGTGTTCCGATGGTCCTTGGCATTGCAGAATCTTGTAAGTGTCCAGTGTAGGGCACCTGGTAAACCCAGCGCTGCCAACAGGTGATTTGTAGTGGATCCCCCCATCCCCGCCCTGCCCTCCACATGGTGCCCAGCTCTGTGCCTGGCTCCATCCTTGCAATGCCCAGGAGGGTCTGGAATCCAGACAGGCAGCACCACCTCAGAAGAGTCCATCTGAGAAGCTGGTCTTTGGGCCCAAAGCATCCTCTGGCCATGCTCCGCCGCCCTGAGTTTCCGCAGGCAGCTGCCTCGAACGGGCACTAAGTGTTTAATTTCCTTTCCCAGCAGTATTGACACCTTGCATATCCCTGGGGGAAGTTGCAACATTGCCTTGTAACTGGGGACTCAGCCAAGACTTTCTGGATTGGCACTTTCTCGCCCACCCCTGGCTCTGCCATCCCGCCGAGGAGCATTTCCTTGGCAGCAGGATGAGAGCTGGCGAGTGGGGTGATGGCTCCCAGCACAGCTGCTGGCTCAGGGTGGGTGTTCCGTAGATGGGAGAGGGGTTGGAGTAGAGAATGTTCTCTCTGCAGAGACCCTCACCTCCCATGGAGGGCTGGACAATGTGGGGAGATGATGCCCGTCCGTCCCTCTCTTTTACTCCCTTAGGACAGTCATCTGAGAGGGGAATAGAGCAGAGGATGGGCCTCAAGTGAACTTGCCTTCCTCGTCAACATGAGTGTGCCCCTCCCACCTGAAATGCCCTCCTGATCATTTCTGACCCACCCTGGGCTATTGGAGGGCACAGGCTGGCCCTGATGCCTGCCCTAGTGGCTAATATTTATGGTGGAGGCAGATTCTAGCTTCGGTTTAAAGATAAGGTGGGATACATATAATGGAATTTTATTCAGCCTTAAAAAGGGAAGCAGCAGCTTTGTAACCTGACCCATGCTACAACATGGACCTTGGGGACATTTT
>NW_007727649.1:364548-383570 GCF_000696425.1 Galeopterus variegatus
AAAGGGAAGCAGCAGCTTTGTAACCTGACCCATGCTACAACATGGACCTTGGGGACATTTTACTAACTGAAATAAGCCACTCACAAAAGGACAAATAGTATATGATCCACTTATATGAGGTACCTAGATTGGTTAAGTCCATCGAGACAGAAAGTAGAATAGTGGTTGCCAAGGGCTGGGGGAGGGGAGAATGGAGAGTTAGTATTTAATGGGTCCAGAGTTTCAGTTTTGCAAGCTGAAAAGTTCTGGAGATGGATGCTGGTGATGGTTGCAGGACAACGTGAATGTACTTAATGCTACTGGACTGCATGCTTAAACATGGTGAAGATGATACATTTTATATTAAGTGTATTTTATCACAATAAAAAAAGATAAGGTGAAGCCCAGAGGAGTTACTTGCCCAAGGTTACACAGCTATCAACAAGTGGAGCCTGGATTTGCACCCGAGCTGGGTGAGTCCAGAGTTCACACTCTACCCTTACAGTCTTTGCAGCAGCTGCTGCGGGAAGATGTGAAGACCCTGGCAGGCCAACAAGGCCAGGGGCTGGCACAGCAGAGCAGGCCAGGGGTGGACCTCTGCAGACCTGACCCCACTTCTCACCTTGACATGAAACATCTCTTGGCTTCTCTGCATGGGTGGAGGTTGTAGAGATACTACCTCAAGGAGCAGGCGTGAAGACTGAAATGAGAACACACTTGCTAAGCTCCTGGCACGCTGCTGGGCTCAGTGCAGTGGGGGTTCCACTGTACATATCCTCATAGTGCGAACTCAGCACCACTGCACGGGAAGCAACTTGACTGCTGCGTTTTGAGACACTCCTTGAAGTAGGTGATGTGAATGAAGGGTAGAAGAGGGACTTAGGAGACTGTGAGGTGGGGATGGTGTTTCCAATAGAGGTTATGGCCTGAGTAACAATCTGGAGGTGGAGGAGGTGTCTAATCTGTTCTGAGAATTTGCAACAAAACTCATATGGCTGGAGTGTAGGATAATTAATCAGTTCTTTGGGTTGCAAATGACAGAAACTCACTTCTAAGGAATTTTTTTTGCTCATGTCGTCAGAAGAGTCCAGAATATGAGCTTCAGGTATAGCTGGATCCAGGCACTCAAATGATGTCATTCAGATTCATTCTTTCTTGTTCTGTCTTACTTGTTCTGCTTTCCTTTGCATTGGCTTTATCCCAAGATAGAGCCTCTTCACATCTCAGGGCTTCCCTCCTTTCTGTTACAACCCAGTTGGGAAAGAACAACTCTTTTCCGGTAATTCCAACCAAAGTCCCAGGGCTGACTCTGATTGATCCAGCTTCTTTGCCAAGCCATCCTGGAACTCGGCCCTGTGCCATAGTCCAGGCTGGGGCCTGCATGCGCCCTTGGATCTGATAGGTGGGGTCAGCCCTGCCTGGACTACATGGACTGAGAGAGGAGGCTGGGAAAACCAGGATGATGTTTCTAGAAGGAGGGAAATGAATGTTAAGAAGGCGGAAGCACCAGAGGTCCGCTATGGGTAGCAAGAGCTAAGGCTGAAAAATGTGGCCTCCTCTAATTCACGCCACCATGCTCCCCACCCTCAGCTTTCTCCTACCCCTGCCACCCCCTCCTGCTCTACCATGTACTCTTTCCCACCTCCTTGGTGCCTCTCTGTACAAGTTCCCAGCCTCCCTGGATGCTGGGCGTAATCTGGTCCCATCAGAGGTGCCAGTAACACCTTCTGGCAACACAGCATCTGCCAGCTGACACCCCCACCCCAGCCATGGCCACATTATTTGAATTCATGGAAACTGGCTGCTGGAGGTACATGTGTCTCAGGCTGACAGGTTCCTCCCTGCTTCTATCTCTTGCCTGCGTGATCCTTGGCCATCTGGGGGAGCACACGACGTTATTGCCCAAACTGACCTTAATCAGGTTTGCTGCACAGTTCCAGAAGGCTCCTGCTCACTCTGCTGATATGCCAGCACCAAATATAGAACAGGCCCAGCCACCCCCATCTCTTAATTCTGTAATTTGTTCAAAACTGGATGATAATGCCAGCCTGGGGAGATATAATTTTGATAACCCAGTCCCCCTGGGCTTCGTCCAAGATGACATCAATGTGGAGACGCATGCCCGTGGCTCCAGCCCCCTTCTCTGTGTGCATCATCTTACCTTTTCAGCCCCCCATCTCTGGTCCCAAGGGCCATCAGCTGCCAGCTTTCTCCCCTCCCTCCAAGTCCCTGAAAAATTCATGCCACGTGGAGGAGACATGCCGTTTACTCATTCATTCACCCTTCCGATGACTAGTGAGCTCATACCATGTGCAGACACTGGGTGAGCTACTGGGGACAGACAGGCCCCGGCCACCCATGGCTGTCCAGAGATTGCAGCCCAATGTGGGGAGGGGAGGCTGACAACCCCCCAGGAGGATTTGAGGTCTTCAGGGACAAGCCTCACAGTGAGGCAGAGCTGGGAGGGACATCAGCATTATTTAGGGGCAATAGGGCCTCAGAAGCAGTAGAGCACTGCCCAAGGTGAACAGCTGGGGTGCAGAGCTGGGATTCCATTTCTCAGCCCCCCTCCAGAGCTCTGTGTCCTTGACCATGGCCATGGACTACTGTCCAGTCTTTTTCTCTCAGGGAGATGTGAGCTGATCGCTTGGGGGCTTCAGACTTCCTTATCTGCCCCCTCCCCACTTCCTGGAAGAGTTCCTATTCATTGACACAGCACCTGCAAACGCTGGGACTGGGGCCAGACACCAGGGTACGATGGTGAGCCAAAGCAGACATGTGGACAGAAACCGAAGGGTTTCACAAGCCAATGTGGAATGATACCTGCATGCAGCAAAGGTTCAGGTCAGGGCTGTGAGAAACACTAACAGAGCAAATGAACTCCGGGAGGTCAGGGAGGTGAGGATCAAAGAGAGTCCTCTCTAGCAGGAGAGTTAGGATTAGATATGGAAGACAGGTGGGAAGAAATGTGCTCCAGGCCAAGGGGATGACAAGGGCAAAGGTCTGGAGGCAGGAACATGAGAGGGAGGGGTTTGAACAAGGGACAGTGTGATATTGGGCAAAGCTGGGAATCAGACGGTCTGGCCCTTGACCCTTGAGCTTCATTGGGGAGCAACAGGAACCACTTCATGGGGTCCAGGTTGGTCTCAGGCCTGGCCCGTGTGCCCCGGGAGACGCAGTCTGAGGCTGCACTGTCAACCTGGCTGAAAGCCTGCATATGGGATGCCCAGTGACATTTGAGTTTCAGGTAAACAAGGAATAATTTTACACTAAAAATTATTTGCTGTTTATCTGAAATACAAATTTAATTGGACATCCTGTTTTTCATTTGCTTGTTGTTTTTGCTCAATCTGCGAGCCTTAGGTGGAGAGATGGAGAACATTCCTCCTCTGCCTCGAGCTGCCACTGTCACCTCTTGACCACCAGACATGTCCAGGCTGATTAACTAGACCATGGCCTGCCTGCTCCAACCTTTGCCTTTGCTCAAGCTGCCAAAACCCGCCTCTCCTTCTCCTAATCCCCTTCATCCTGCTCCCTGAGACTATCACTGAAGACGGCTTCTGAAGGTCCTGAGAACTGGGACCTGCCAGATATGTGGCCCAAATAAGTCCCCTCAGTCTCACCTCTGAGCCTTTGCACAGACTGTTCCCTCTGCCTGGCACTCCCTCCTTACCTCACCTGCTTGTCCAAGGCCCAGTTTGTCATGGGCTCAGAAAAATCACACATCCCCTGGGGGGCAGGCCCCTTTCTCCTCATTGTACAAGTGAGAAAACTGAGGCTTAGAGAGGGTAGACAACAAGGACACGAACTCAGGCTGCAAAACCTCAGGACTATGCGATCCACTCACTCCCGGGACCGGGGCAGGGCTAAACTCAGCAGCACACACTGCTCATGCCAACAGCATTTTCAGGCCCCCAAGCCCCCCCCCCCCAGACCCCCTCCTTACCGCTCTCTTTCCAAATATAAACCCACTCCTGTTTACTTCCTGCCAACTGGCAGGAAAGAAGGTTTCCTGTTTCCTTTTCAAATTCCCAACTAGATTTTTCTTTGACCCCTGATTTCTGAGGCTGGCCTAGCAGAAATCCATAAAATGTTTTTCTTGATTAAAAAAATAATAACTTGGCCGTCTCTTGGGCTTTCGTCTTTCTTTTGTCTGTTGTCATCTTCAGCAATTTCATGACGCTCAGTGTGTGACTCACGCACCCCCGTGGATTCCCCCCCCCCAGCCTGTGGCACGGGCAGGGACACTGCTGCCTTTGCTAGCTTGCAGTCTGCCTGTGCCAGCCCCTGCCATGAGCACCACATCCCAGATTCTCCAGGGTGAATTGGACTGATTGGTTTTAATCAGTTCCCTGCTGCCAGCAAGTCACCAGAAAGCAGAGTGGGGATGGGTGGGGGAAGGAGTTTACTCAGTGGGCAGGGACTTGCCATGTGTGGCTTGCTGAAAGCTTACCCTGCCTGGGCTCCAGCTCCCTTGTTCATGTAAAAGGGTGAGAGCAAATATAATTCTATGATAATAAAGCCATTCATTCATGAGTCTTTCTGAGCACCTACTGTGTGTGCCAGAAATGTTTTAGGCCGTGGGTATATTTATGAACAAAAGGGATAAGGCTCATTCCTCATAGCACTTATATTCTCTCGGGGGAGACCGAGACTACAGAACTGCATTTCCTACTGTGGAAACCACGAGCCACATGTGGCGATTTAAACTTAAAGTCATTAAAATGAAATAAAATGAGAAATGGAGGTTCTCTGTTACAGTGGCTATATTTCAATGCTCAATAGTCACATGGGGTCAGTCGCTATGGTATTCAGTGGGGAGGTGATAGAAATGTCCATCAGCATGGGCAGCTCTACCGGGCGGCACTGCTGGAGACTGACATGTCACATGACCTCAGGTAGAGATGAGTGAGGACAAGTGAAGACCGGAAGTGGGTAGAGAGTGGGTGGGGCAATGCTTTTCTAGAAAGAATGGTCAGGGAAAGAAATCTTTGAGTAGAGGCTTGGAAGCAGTGAAGGATGTTCCCTGTAGAAATTGGGGAAGACTGTTCCAGGCAGAGGAAAAGGTACGTGCAAAGGCCCTGTGGTGGGTGTGTGGTAGATGGGCTGCTGGAGGAGGGAGCACAGTGTGACTAGAGTAGATTGACCTGGGAAGGAGTGACAAAAAAATGAGACCTGACACATGTTTGGGGTCATGTCATTTGGGACCTTGCTCAGCACAGTAAGGACTTAGGCATGATGAAAAATCATTAGTAAATTTGAAACTACAGAGAGATGTGATCTGATTTGTATGTTAGCAGGATCCTGTTCAGAGGGAAGGGCCCAGAGAGAGCGCAGGAGGCCAACTGGGAGGCTGATAACCCTGATGTGACCAGCAGGACAGTAGCCCGGAAGTGGTCAGCAGTGGTCAGATTCCGGAACTGTTTTGGAAGTAGAGCTATCGGTCTTGCTGTTAGATTAGACTTGCGGTATCAAAAAGAAGGACAGAGTCAAGGACAACCTCAGGATTTCTGGGCTGGGCATCCAGGTGCATGGTGGGGCCATGAAGACAGAGAATGCTGGAGGGTAGATGTGATGAAACCAAAGTTCTGCTTTGGCCACGTTGAGTTTGAGACACACATTAGACATCCAAGTGAAGATGTTGCATAAGTCTGGACATCAAGGCTGGAGAAATAAATGTGGGCATTAGTCTACAGGTGGTATTTAATGACCAGGACGGTGTCACATAACACTTTGGGCTTAATGTCAATTGCTATCATTTCTTGAGTCATGCTTCGTGTCGGGCATACAATTATCTACCTTATCTATCTTATTCAATCCTTGACACAACTCGGAGATGTAAGCATGGTTATCCCCATTTTACAGCTGAGGAAATGGAGGCTGAGAGAGGTTCAGTGTCTTGTTCAAGGGCACACAAGAGTCAACCCAAGTCTGTCTGATTCCAAACCCCTCATTCCCACCATAGCCCTGGAAAGGTGGCGGGTGTATTCTGACCAGAGCAAGCTGGCTAGTGACTGTGGGTGTGGCTGCAGAGGACCTAGGACTCCAGACTGTGGAGCTCAAATCCACGCAGAAGCAATAAAGTGAAGGTCCCAGCAGGGGCTGGGGCCACCCAGCTGACGGCCTTGGCTGAGCGTCCCCCTGAGGCTTCATCTTCATAGATTCTCAGCCCTGTCCATATCTCATCCTCTCTGGATCTCCAGGACAGAGCTGTGGCCCGGGCTGGTTGAGAGGTCCAGCAACGTGATCTGAGTCGCTGTTATCCCCTCCCGAAGTGAGCAGGGGGAGCGCAAAACTTCCTAGTCTTCTCTCTGCCCCAGAAGACATCCCTTTCCCCAGGACAGTCAGACTCCATGACCATCTGGGGCAAAGCACTCACCCCTTACAGACGGGAGGACTGAGGCCCGAGAGACAGTCTGCAGGGAGTTCGGGTCTCCATCTCCATCATATGATATCACACTGACTGGAAGCCTCTTTTTCGTTTCCCATGTCTCAGAGCCTACACTGGTGGTTTTCTGTGCTTTAACGAGCCCTCCAACTGATCTGGTGCATGCTAAAGTTAGAGAATCACAGCCTCCAGGATGGCCTCCCCACGTCAAATCCTTCAGGTCATGCATTTTTCACTGTGAAATCAACTGAATCATTCTAAAATTCAGACAAGATCACGACACTTTGCTGCTCAAAAACCTTTAGTAGCTCCCAGTGTCGGAGAGTTTGGACACTGCTTCAGATCCTCTTTGTCTTACTTCTCATTCCAGACACAACTGTGATGAACAGATTCATGCAGGTGGCAGGTTGTTTTGTTTCTGCTTTTCATGCAGGATTTGAACATATTCATGCAGGAGCAACCTGTCCCACCTCAAGCCTGCCTGTCCACCTCCTGATCCCTTTCTGGCCTGGGACTTCCCTGGCACAAACACCTGCACAGCCCAGAAGTACAGTAGCAGTTACTGCCCCATGGGGCGATGTCAGCCAGTGGGAGATGAGCCTGTGGATAAATGCTCCCACTTTCTCCCTGGGCTGAGTGCTCCCGGCAGTCCCATGGGATGGGGCGACTCTGATTGGACCCACTTCCATCCCCAACCCCAACACACACGCTCTCCAGTTAAGTAGTCACACTTAAGCCTTTGTCAGAGGCTCTGCTTTCTGGAGACCCAGGCTAAGACACGCCCTGTTGTCTATTCGTGTCCAGCTGTGGGATGTCTTGTCTATATGACTAGAATGTCGTGAAACCAAGTCGGTACCCTTCTCGATAAATCGCCCCCAAAATTTAGATGAAAGCGAGCTGTGGCCTTGGTTCCCAAATTAAAGGGATCTAAAATCTGGGAACTGGGCTCTCCAACTAACAGTTAGAGAGCTGAGTGTTATGACTAGTAATCAAGGAAGGAAGTGCAAAGAAACAGCTGAGCACTGGGGATATAGTCTCAGCAATAAGGAGGGAGCCACCAGACTCCAAGGATCAAAGAAACTGTCTTGACACGTATCCTTAAGATGTTTTTACAGGGAATGACACCCAAGTTTTCCCACCAGATGAAAATGCTGACCAAATGTGGACAACAAGGTCACCAAGGAGCCAGAGGTTGGATGGACAGGGAACCCTCTTTTCTGAGGACAATTCTTTGGAGCTCTTTGCAGAACTCACTTTGGGCACAGCTGCTGTAGTGCTTGGCACATTCTACCCTTTCCCGGATGGACAGATGGCCTAAGCCAGCTGGGGGCTTCCCTGAGGCTGGCTGCTCCTGCCTGGGAAGTCTCCATCCCCTCCGTTGCCTGCTCTGGGGAGAAGAGATGAGTCACCCATCTGGGGCTTTGGGTGCCAGCTCTGAGGTGCGGGTAGGGTGTGCAGCAGGAGGGCACTGGTAGCCTCCTTCGCCACCATCCTCTGGCCTAGAGAGTGAACGCCATCTCTAGGGGCAGACCCAGTAGTGGCTAAGTGTCTCTCAAGATGTGTTGGTCGTTCCTGAGATGCTGGTTATTACAAATGGGAATGCTTCCAGATCAGTCCGTTAAAAGCTGCTCCTCCAAGCCCCTGAATGCCTCTACCACCACTGCCACTCCAGCCCCTCTCATGGGATCCTCTGGGCCTTCCCACAACTCAGCAACTAACGGGTTAATGCTTGGCACAGCTCGGGTGCTCAGGACCTAGCCTCAGGTCTCCAGCGGGTCTGGGTCTGTTTTGACTGCTCACAGCCCTGCAACAGCAGTTGATAAATAATTGGAATATCACACTTGGTATCAACTTTAGTGCCCATCCGATACTCTAATGTCAGGTGTGAGCAGATGAACAGGGGACCTGTGTGTGCTGGGAGGAAGGGCACAGCAGGATTCAGACCTTTGGCGTTCCTTGTCTGCTGTATCCTGACTGTGTGCCCTGAGGGGAGAGGGGCATTCCCACTCCGAGTGTCCATGTCCCCACCTGCAGGCTGGGATGGTCATCTGCCCTCAGATGGGTGGCTTGAGGGTAAAGGGCCACAAAGAATGTGAGCTCTTTCTTTCTTCCCCTTCCTGCCCAGGGCAAGATGCCGGTGGTAGCAGGTGCCTGAAGTGACACTCACTTCTCCCGAGTGTCCCTCGCCTACAGCGGCCTCCTCATTATGGAGCTGTTCCACATCCACATCTAATTACCCTCTAACTGCTTGCACCCCGCCGCACCCCGCCTGCTTTCTGCCTCCTGCCTGGGCAGGGGATGGTGTCTAATTGGAAGCCGCTTTATCATCCTGGCAGGACTCCACTCCTGCTGGGGAGGCAGTCTGGGGGCAAGGCTGGCTGTGGCTGGCTCCTGCGGGCACCTTCCTGCTGAGGGGCAGGGACAGCCCAGGCGATGGATGGAGTTCCGTGCTCTGGCTTCAGCTGGGGTCCTGACCCAGTGAGGGCAGGATGGGGAAGGGCACCAGTTGAACTGGGGGCATTGGAAGCTCTGCATTGACTCATTTTTCTGTAAAAACACCTTAGGGTAGTGGTCAGGGTTTCACGCTTGGGGCCTAAGTGACCTGGTTTGAGTCCTTGCTTTCTACTTTCCAGCTGGTGACCATCCAAAGCCTCTCTAGTCCTCAGTTTTCCCATCTGAAGAATGGGAATGCTATTGTGGGAAGGCAATGAGAAAAGGGCATACTGTAAAGCATTTAGCACAGAGCCCAGCCCACAGCAAACCCTCGGTCAAGGGTGGCTATTGTTACAGCTGCACACTTCTGATTCTGTCCCAGCTTTTAGGGTCAAAGGCCTCATCCTGGACCCTTTCACATATGGTATCTCATTTAATACTCACAGCAACTCAATGTGGATATTTGTTGTTTTCACAGATAAGGGAAACAGATCCAGAGAGGTAGAGACGTGTCCTAGACCGTCCAAAAGGTAAGCAAAAGAAGCCCCATCCCATTGTTCTTTCTGCCCCCACTGCTGACATTCATTCATAAATAAACATTTGCTGAGTGCCTATTATGTCCCCCACTCAAATCCAGCAAGACTGGACTCCAGACGTTTTGGCCACAGACTTGTTCTGCAAGCCAGGGATATTCTCATCAATGGCATTACACTGTAGCTTCCTCTCCCACCCGTTTTCTGCCTGCCTGTCCTATGCAGGTGAGAAAGCTACATGCTCAATTTCCCAGCCTATTTTACAGCTAGAGATGGCCCATAATATGCATCTGACAATCTGGTGGGGGGAGCTGGGGCAAGTAGTAGCAGAAGGTGAATTGGTCGTCTAAGGAAAGCTCTGAATTCTTGGTAAAGAGTTCAAACTCCACTAATATATAGATCGTCTTCTTTCTACTCTCTTCCTTCCTTAAATAGTCTGCCTTGAGACCACCATGCATTAGAGATGTCTGGGTTGAAAGACTATTTGGAGAGAGAAGGGCCCAGTATTACAGCTGTCCTGGTTGAGCTCAGTCCCAGGTGACCTTCCAGCTGAATACAGGCAATTCCAGCAGAGGAAATACCCAGTCAATTTCAGAATCAGGGAAATTGTAAATCGTTGTTGTTTTAAGCTACCAAGATTTGGCATGGTTTTTTATGCAGCACATTCTAACTAAAACAACTGTCTGCCTCAACATACTATCAGTCCCTAGTGGATAAGCCACAGGCTCAGTTGCGATGCCCCCAAGAGAGGAGCCTTGAGGAGTTTGTGGCTGCTGAAAGGAAGGATGCTGGAGCATGCTGATCACTCCTTCTATTCTAGTGTAAAAGGGAGAAAGACAAACACTGATTCTGGGTTTTCCAGCTGGAACCAGAAAAATTTTTAAATAGGACAGTTTTGTAACTTTTTGATTATATCCAGCCCTCTGGGGCTGCTGAGATCAAACCCAAAAAATAGTCATGCCCCTTGCAAAATAGCAGCTGCTGAATATTCTGCCATTCTGAGTTTTTATGATTAAAATTAATTCATTTAATGAAAAAGACTGGCAGAGAAGGGGAAAATTGGGCATTCTAGGCAGAGAAAAGTCTTTGAGCAAAAGCTCAGAGATGGAGTATCAGTGATGCTTACGCTCACATGCAAGTAAACAAATACCAGATTAACGAGGTGCTAAAGCCAATTGTTTCTAAATTTCAGTGTGCATCTGAGTCACCATGCGCTTGTTAAAACCCATATAGCTCATGGTTCCTGATCTTGCATGTCTGGGTGGGGCCCAAGAATTTGCTTTTTCTATACTCTCTACATGATGCTGATTCTGCTGTTCAAGTAGGTGCCATACTTTAAGAAACATTGGCCTAAAATTTAGGCCCTAAACACATAGGGGGTACTTTTTCTCATCTTATAGTAGCTGATTGGGGTGGCAGTTTAGGCTTCAACAAAGCTATAAGGAGCCCTGAATTTGAATCTGTCTTCTTAGACGTCCTTAGTTGATTGGTTTTCATCCTTACGCTTGAGGTCTCATGGTCACGAGATGGCTGCTGCAGCTCCAGACCCCATGTCTTTTCCAAGAGGACAAAGCCAATAGTTGAAAGGCCTCTTGAGGTCTAGGCTCTGAAACTCACATAATCTCACTTCTCCCAGATTCTGTTGGTAAAAGCAAGTCACAAGGACAGACAGCTTAGATTTGAAGGTATGGAGAATCAGACTTCACCTTTGGATGGCAGGCTCAGCAGAGTCACATTACAAAGGGGTGGATATATTGGGATGGGATGAATTTTCAGCCATTAAAAACTCTACCACATCTGCCTTCTGGCTATAAATTATTCACCTTCCTTCCATAGCAAATTGAATATACCCTGCCCTCAAGCCCCTATAAGTCTCACTCCAATTATAGCATCAACATCCAGAGTTTCATGGTCTAGACCAGGTCTGGATGTCACAAGGCTCCTCTTCATCTAAAGACAGGTGAAGTAAAAAAGACAAGTTGTCTTAACTCTCACACACCCAACATACAGTGACGAGACGATATACATACAATATCCATGAAAAGGAGGAACACAAGGCACATGACAATCACTGGTCCACAGCAATTCTGAAATCCAGCCAGGCACATCCTGTTCAGTCCCTCTACTTTGGGGACAGGAGATATTCCTTCATTAGGGCCTGGCTCTGCTTCCCTGGGGGTGCCCCAGTTCATCTTTCTCTTTAGCTCCTGGCTCCACCCTCTGAGCTCCTGCCTCTGCCCTTGGAGATTCTCCTTTCTCATAAGAATTATTTACAGCTGAGTAGCTTTCTTTTCCTGCTTCCTGCTCATAAATTCAGAAGCCCTGAGGACCCTGCATTTTGAACTGTCTCAGTCTCTTTTAGTCCCCACTAGTGGTACTCTTGTTAATACAATTCCCTTAAATATTATGCATTTCCTATAATTCGTATCTGGGGGCACTTAATTTCTCCCAGAATACTGGGATGGGAGGAGTTTATGCCATGAAGCAATCTACCACAGGAATCTTCACTGCCTCTCACTGCATCTGTCCCATAAGTGGCTTCATATGTCTTCTGAAAGCTTATTATTTACGAGCCCATTCTATTTTCTTGTTGGTCAGAGATTGTTTATTTGCAAAGATAGGAACCACTCAAAATAGCTCAGGTAAGGTTGGGGATGGAACAGATGCCACAGAAATGAAATGGTGTTAGACCTCATGGAACCTGGAGCAGGGAGGGACCAGGAAAATACCTTTCTCTCATTTAATTTGTTTCTCTCCTTCTTCAGCAAGGTCTTTCTTCTACACTTCTCTCTCTCTCTCTCTCTCTTGCCTGCTTCATTCTTCTCTTGAAATCCACTTACTCTGCATCCTTGTGGCTTCTTTTCTTCCTGATAATTTTGGTCCATGACGTGCAAGCAAGAGTCTGCAGGTCTGTTGGGAGAGTGGCATGAAAGAGGAGCTGGCCAATAGTGACTTGCTGTGGGGGCCAAACTGGACCCAGAACCCACCACCCTTTAACCAGAGGCTTCATATCTCTTAGATCATATTTTCATGAAAGAAAAATGGGTCTCTGGCTTCCCCTGGATCAGTTGCAAATGTCAGGGAAGGTGTCACATGGTACAAAACTGACTTCCCAGATGTGCCTGCAGCTGGTATTGTGGGTGCGGAGAAGTTCAGGGGCTGCTGGAACTTGGTCATGACCCACCCTGGGGTGTTGGGCCCAACAAGAGGCCTCCAATGAGCCTCCCAGTGTTCAAGGTAAGGGGACCTCAAGGAGACACAGCATTGCTGGCCAGTCCATCAACCCTGCCCATGACAACGCTTTCCTCAAAAGCGGCTGTTCTGCTCCCAGAAGGGCAAGCCGTTCCCTCTTTTGGTGGTGAGGTGCTCTCTATCCATGGGGGGAGGCTTGTGTCCTGGCTTTTGTGAGCTGTGAGACCATTGTGTCATCTCTCTGAGCTTCCATTTCTTCATCTGCAGGATGGGGACCTGTTTTAGTCCGTTTTGTGTTGCTATAACAGAAATACCTGACACTGGGTAATTTATAAGGAAAAGAGGTTTATTGGCTTATGATTCTGGGACAGCTGCATCTGGCATGGGCCTCAGGCTGCTTCTACTCATGGTGGCAAGTGGCAGGCAGCCGGCGGGGACAAGCAGAACACATGGTGAGAGGAAGCAAGAGAGAGAGAGAAGGTGCCAGGGTCTTTTTAAGCAACGAGCTCTCGCGGGAACTAATAGAGTGAGAGCTCACTCATTAATCCCCCTCCCCCAGGGAGAGCATTAATCCATTCATGAGGGATCCACCGCATGACTCAATCAGTTTCCAACACGGCCACACTCAGATTTCCATGTGAGTTTTGGAGGGGACAACACATCCGAACTCCATCAGGACCTCACACATTGTGGTGGGGGGTGGATGGCGGCAAAGGTAGCAAATGTCAAGTGCCCAATCTGGCACTGAAAATACTAAGAAATGATGGCTGGATCAGAAGAATGATAATAACTATTTGTGACGTCTATTGTAAGTATCACAGTAGTTGCTGCCCCCTGGCCTGTGCGACTTCAGAGGATGAGAAGTAGAGCCTCTTCGGGCCTGGGGACATGAAACATGGTCTCAGGGTGTCGTGTGACTCAGCCAATGATACCTTTGGCCTCCTCAGTGCAGGAGGATGGACAGCAGGCCTCAGAGCATCCAACAGCTCCCAACACCAGCCGCGGCCTGGAGGGAGGAGGGGAGGTGTCTCTGATACGGGGCTCCCAAAAAGCCTCTTCACTCACTCCCAAGGTCAGCCAGGCCCCCAGTGGGGGACCAGGGGCCAGCACCCCAGAGTAAGTCACAGGATGCTCTGGCCGAATTCTGGGGACAGATATCTCATTGAGGGGTTTTGCAGACCCCCTTTCTCAGCCTTCCGGTTTGTGACTGCAGCCTGCTTTGGGCACTCCTGCTGGAACATGGGGTTAGGACTGAGCCACTTACTTTCTGGATTGAGAATTTGGGTGACCCATATGGCAGCTGTTGTCCGTCCTGCCTCTAAGGTCTAAATGAGATTGCCTTTATGCCCTTTGTTCCAAGACCTGGTGAAGTTCAAAGCTTTCTCCTATATTTTTGCTAGTTCCCAGTAGGGATTGGCGGGGAGGTAAGGGGAGATGCTCAGCTCTCGGAGTCTCTTTTCTTCCTGAGCCCTAGCTCCCTGGAGGTGCTGCCTCTCTGACCCTGATGTGAAATCTGCCTGATTTCCAGAACAGCAGGACAACACGTATTCACAGAAAGCATTCATGAGTCTAGTATCTTTTACTGAAAGTTGTTTGGAAAACCTGGGGGGTGGACCTCATCTCAGAATGCACAGCCATAAACCTTTCCCTGGCTGCTTCCTGCATTTCCTTGCAGTGTAGTACAGTGGTTATGACCATGGACTTGGAGCCAGGCTGCCTGGGTTTGAATCCCAGCTATGCTACTACTTAGTAACTGCAGGATCCTCAGCAACTTCCTTTCCATCTTGGTGCCTCTATCAATTGGAGATATGAAAGGCATCCGTCCTACATGGTTATTCTGAGGCTAAGACAAATGAAAAGAGATAATATGTGTAAAGTGCTCACAATGATGCCTACCTCGTAGGAAGTTCCACACAGGTGAAGGATAAATGTGACCCCAATTATGCTCTTCAATCTCACTTTAACACTGGGGCTTATGAGATGATTTACCTAACAGGGTGGCCCTGAGGATGAGCCACATGTATCACAGACATTCGCTTTTGGCTTTGGGAGGTGGTGCGCACTTTCAGGCATCCAACTCCCGTTGCATTTGGGCGGGAATTCTTAGTCGCCTGTGCTGTGGGTGAACCTAATCCCATCTTCTGCCATGGAAGCCAATGAGGGGACTTAGAGTTCTCCCTCCCCACCCCATGGTGGTTGAAGCTCAGACCCGTGACCTTGCCTCCATGTACTGAACGCTGCCCCTCTATATCCTGTGCAGATGCAGAAACAGACTGGAAGTCCTTCCCAGCGGTGGCAGCAGCAATGTGCCCCAGCCTCCCAGCCCATTAATGTGACGTAGCTGTGGGTCCTGACCTGTGGCCACCCTTGGCTCCTGCCACTTTGCCGAGTCCGATTCCCCAGCCTTCCCAACAATTCTGTAAGCTGCCCAATCTCATCTGTGGCAGAGACTTTTGAGTCCCCGCCCCCCGAGTTATCTTCCTGCTAATGCAGTAATGGAATATTTAGCTGGGCTGATGGCTGCTCAGAATACAACTGCCTCCCCAGCCTCCCTTGCCCAGGTGTGGCCATTGACAGCTGCGGACAATGGGTGAGAGCAGAAGCAGGGTGTGCACCTTCCGGGTGCTGCCTTTTGAGGAAGAAACAGCCCTCCCCTTCCCTTTCTCTCCTCCCCGCTGGCTGGAGTGCGGATATGGAGTGAGATTGCCTGGACCTCGTGCTGAGAGCAACACCCAGGGCTGGGGAATCCACAAAACAGGGCCTCAAAATGTGAAGCAGGACCACTACTATGGTTTGAATGTTTGTGTCCCTCCAAAATTCATGTTGAACCTTAATCCCCAATGCAATAGTACTAAGAGGTGGGGCCTTTAGGAGGTGATTAGGTCACCAGAGCAGAGGGAGCCCTCATGAATGGGATTAGTGCCCCTTATAAAAGGGCTTGAGGGAGTCAGTTTGGTCCCTTCTGCCCTTCCACCAGGTGAGGATGCAACAAGAAGGTACCATTTATGAAGCCCTCAGCAGATGCTGAGTCTGCCAGCACCTTGAACTTGGACTTCCCAGATTCCAGAACTGTGAGAAACAAATTCCTATTGTTTATAAGTTGCCTAATCTAAACTATTTTGTTAGAGCAGCCCAAACAGACTAAGACAAGCACCATAACATTTTGGCTTCTTACTGAGAAAGAAAAAAATTCCCGTCTGATTTAAGCCTTTGTTATTCCTGGGCTCTCCTTTTTAGTAGCCATGTGCCTTCTATCTAGCTAATAGACCTCTAATAGATATCCTCTACTGCTTTAGCTAGCCAGAGGTGTTTCCTCTGCCTTTTCTTTCTTTCTTTTTTTTTTTCCCTTCTCTCTCTCTTTCCTTTCTGTTCTTTTTAGTAATGAAGCACCTCGATTGCTGCAATATATTAGGGACGAATTGCTCACATTCCTTTGTGCAGATCAGGTATCCATAAATATTCGATCTTCCTCATCGAGCTGCAAAGTCTTCCCCCTCACAGGGCAGCGTCCTTCCTTACTCTGAGGCTTTGGCACCAGACCCACAAGTTCCTACCTTCCTTCCCAGCATATCTTTTATCAAAAAATATTTTGACAAAATATTGTCAAAATATTTTTTTCCAAACAATGTTGCAGTTCCTCCAATGAGGAGCTCTGATGCCAGCTGTTAAGTTAATAAATTTCCTCCACTCTCGTCTGTTTGTTTTGTTTTGTTTTGCCTGTGAGCCTGGAGTCCAGCATTTCTGTTCCTTTGATCTCTAAATGGAAAACAAAATCCAAGGAACCTGAACCCATGGGAGGCATGCTTGGTAGAGCTCAGCAGCCCTCAAGCCAAGCTACAGCACTGGTGGCAAATTGGAGAACTTCAGATCTGGAAGGGCCCTGAAAGGCCAGGTGGGGAAAGTGAGGCTGTTGCTGGATGTCAAAGATGGACCAGAGGCCATACCAGAAGTTCTCCTTCCTGGTGAGCAATTCTGCTGCGGGGCCAAAGAGTCTTCTAGGTTTTTCTTGTGCATGAGCAGGAGGAACACAGAAGAATCAGATATGGGTCCTGCCCTACAGAGACTCAGAGACTCAGAGAGGAGCTGGGACATGCTCCCCACAGTCAATATCACATGGCAGAAAGTGATCATGAAAAAGAGAGCTTGGGCACTCAGGAGGGGAGGGCTGCTTGTTTCAGAAGGAGCACAGGGAGACTTCCTGGAGGAGGGGCCATTTTAGTTGGTTCTGGAAGGATAAGAAGGTTAAAATATGTGATTCAGGAGGAAGGTTCCAGGAAGAGGCAACTGTTCATGCCACAAATGTTTATTATGCTTTCATGTGCTGGGTCGATGAACATGACAGACGTGATTCTGTCTCCAAGAGTTTACAATCTAGCAAAAGAGACAGTGAGTAAACAACTAATCACAAAAATCAATACCTAATTATAATTGCAATGGATGCTATGAAGAAGAGGATCAGGAGGCTGTAAGACTATCTAATAGGACCCAGTTTGGATCAGAGAAGGTTCTCCAGAAAGCTGTCATTTCATCTGAGAACCAGACAATATGTGGGAGTTTTCATATCAAGGATTGGTGGACTCTTAGAGAGTTGCTGCCAGCAGAGGCACAGTTCTCAGCAGGGGGAGAAGGCTGGCATGCCAGTTCAAATGAACTATAGCAAAAGGGGGTGTGGCCAAGCCTGCCAGTTGCCCCACCTCTCGTTTCTCCCTTTCTTACCTGACTCCAGAACTCCAATTTCTCTGCTGGGCATGTAGCCAATTCTGAACAAAGACTACATTTCCCAGACTCTCTTATGCTAGGTGTAGCCATGTGACTAAATTGTGACAAAAGTGTGTAAACAAAAATGGAGTGAGCAACTTTCAGGAAGTGTCCTTACGTGGAGTGAGAGTGCTGTCCTCCTAGTGGCTGGAATGCAGATGTGATGGCTGGAGCTCAAGCAGCCATATTGAACTATGAGCTGGGAAGCTTTGTATTAAGGATAGTGAAGCACCAAGCTGGAAGGAGCCTGGTCTTGATGGTCATAGATCTTCTGTGCCTTCCCAGGACTTCCTTCTAAAGTTTAGTCAGTTGAGAAAGACCAAAAACAAATAAAAACTTCTCTCTTATTTAAGCTACTTAAAGCTGAATACAACCTAAATGGATAATATGGACTTAATGGATAATGCTGGGTAGCTCACACAGTCACAGAAAGAGCTAAGCAACTGGGAAATCTTCAGGGAGAACTTACCACAAAATGATGAAACTCACAGTGTTGTATGGTGCAGGGGGTGTATGTTAGCCAAAGTACTTATATGGCATGGGTCTAAAACTAATGAATCAGGAGATAATACAAGATGCAAATATTTTCAAATATGGAAGTAAATACCCCAAAAAGCAGCAGTTGAAAGTAGTCGCTTCTGAGAGTGGGGATGAGAGGAAGGTAGGAGGAAACAAGATTTGCTTTTTTTTTTTAAAGCACTATCTGATTTTTTAAAACTATACTCTGAAAATATAAAATTTAGGAAAAACCTGACTTGGATGTGGTCTTTCTCTCCTTTGAACCCCCAAATCACATGGACAGCTTTCTCCATGGGTAACAGAGACTTTATAGTCAGAGAGACCGTGGTTGGAGTGTAATTGGATCCACCACTTTCTAGTTGTTTCCTAGGGAAATGACTGTCTGAGCCTTAGTTTTCTCATCTATATAATGGGTATAATTTGTTGCTGTAGAGAATTAATGTAGGTAGATGCCTGGCAAGTGTCTGGCACACGGTCCTGCAGATGATATTTGCCATGGTTGTTACTTATATTATTTGTTCTAGATTAGTTATTCATGAGCTTGCCTTATCCCTCTACCACAGTGGTTCTCAAACTTGAGTATTCATTAGAGTCAGCTGAAGGGCTTGTTAAAAGACATATTGCTGGCTCCCAGCCTTTTGATTCAGTAGGTCAGAGGTGGGGCCGAGAATCTGCATTTCCAACAATGTCCCAGGCAATGCTGAAGCTGCTGCTGCTAGTTCAGGGACCACACTTTGAGAACCGCTGCTCTGCTACATAAGCTGTTTGATGGATGAGCCCAAAGTTGATCTTGGGAAACAGACACAAAAGAAGATGATTTGAAGAGCTCTGGCAAGCTTCTTATAGACTCAGAGCTAAGAGAGCTATGGAAGCTAGGGGATCTTACAGACTCAGAGCTAAGGGAGCTATGCCTCGGTGGTGAAATCTTTGGGGAAGGTTTCACAAATAAGTGATACTTGCGTTGAGTCTTGGAGGACCGGAAGAAATTTGCCAGGGTGGCTAGACAAAGAGCATCCACAGCAGAGATCTCCTTGTGCAAAGGCAAGCTAGCAGGAGAAAATATGGCATGGGGACCTTCCTTAACTCCCAAGGCATCTCTGGAAGGCACACTGGAGTGATTGGGTCATTTGGGAGACTGTTTTTTGCACATTTGGAGATCTCTTTGAAGGGCTGGAGTGATGAGCAACATACCTAGTAAGGTGTGGGGAGGTCAGCTCCTG
>NW_007727649.1:384007-384335 GCF_000696425.1 Galeopterus variegatus
TGGGTCATTTGGGAGACTGTTTTTTGCACATTTGGAGATCTCTTTGAAGGGCTGGAGTGATGAGCAACATACCTAGTAAGGTGTGGGGAGGTCAGCTCCTGGAGCAGGCAGCTAGAGCCTTGAAGCTAAAAGGCTGCCTTCATGCCCTGCAGACAGCACATCTTTGATGCCTTGCCATGGATTTCAGTGATGTTATGCAAATAGAGAGAACATTGCAGAGACACATAAGAAAGTCTCTAATCCCAGTACTGCTTGTTCCATGGACACATTTTCACATTCTTCCAGTAGATGTAGCTTAGAGGCTTAAACACTGGCATTTTCAGTTCAT
>NW_007727649.1:384383-384675 GCF_000696425.1 Galeopterus variegatus
ATTTTCACATTCTTCCAGTAGATGTAGCTTAGAGGCTTAAACACTGGCATTTTCAGTTCATGCTTGGTAGGGGCAGCAGGGCAGACTATATAAAATGAAGTCTGGACCCGAAAACCCATGATGCAAGTTCACCCAAGGATCCAGTCTTCTCCTTTGGAGGCGTCATCTCTCCCCCACCCTCCAGCCCCTTCTTTTTTCCCATTTCCATCATGCCTATTGCCTGTTTCCTGTACTGCTGTAAATCTGACCTGGAAGAACACAGCTACTCTCCTGCAATAGCAATTACATATTA
>NW_007727649.1:385740-386049 GCF_000696425.1 Galeopterus variegatus
GCAGGCCTTTTTGAGGTGACACTTGAGCTGAGATCTGAATGCTGAGAAGGAGGGAGCCAGGCAAAGACCTGGGGAGGGAAGAGTTTCAGACAGAAAACAGAGCAGGTGCAAAGGTCCAGAGGCAGGCATGAGCTTGTTGTATTGGAAGAAGAGCAGAAAGTCCAGGGTGGCAGAGAGGTCTGTGTGTGAGAGGATGGTCAAGGACCCAAGCCAAGATGGCAAGAAAAAGAAACTGAGTCCCCCTCTGGCCAGAGGGACTGAGTTTTGCCCTTGGAACTGGCAGAGAGCAGTTGGGTGTATCCATCACTC
>NW_007727649.1:387436-389007 GCF_000696425.1 Galeopterus variegatus
CCAGAGGGACTGAGTTTTGCCCTTGGAACTGGCAGAGAGCAGTTGGGTGTATCCATCACTCATGTCCACAGCCAATTTAGGTCCCTCAAGTGTCCTCAAGTTGGGAAAGTGGGACTTCCTTGGAAAATCTATGCTGATCCAGGCCTCAAATTCCAGGGAGAGCTCCATCCCGGCCACTCTCAGAAGCTGGTCATTGGCCCAAGAAGGATCCTTTGGGAGAGCAAGATGGGGAGTTATTACAGGGTCTGGAGAGGGATGAGGGGGAGAGGGGCTGGGTGAGTGCTCCCCTGGGGGCCATCACAAAGGCCACTTGGGCTGGTGGCTGCTCTGGCAGTGAGAGGCAGCAGGGCTGCCAGGAAAATGCCAGCCTCCTGTGAAGTCTTAATTAGCCAGCTCCCGCCGCTGCTGGGTAAAGGCTTGGTGGGGTGCAGGTGTTTTTATTTTCTAGGACAATTATCTGGAAAGTGAGGGCAAGAGCATCGGTGGATGTGTCTGCAGCTTTGTGTATGTGTTGTAAGGAGCACCTGTGTGTGTGTCTTGTGTAGAATGGCATGACTGTGTCACATCCTCATGGAGAGTGTCCTGCTGGATGTATGTGTTCGTGTGTGCTTCTCAATGTCTGTTTGCATGTGTTTCTGCCTTACTCTTGCAACAGCATGTATGTCTGAATATATCTTAACCGTGTAGGACTATGTGTGGTTATGTTTGTAGGTCTGTGCATGTGTATATGTGAATACACATGTGTGCCCATGACCAGCCTTCCAGAGCTGGCTAGTCCCACCTCTGTGCCTCTGTTTCCTTGGCTGTCGAGTGGGGCTGCAGGTCTCAGTCCTGGGGCCACGCAGCATTTGTCCACTGTGTTGATATCTTCCCTGATGGCTTAGTCTTGTGAGGAACGTGTCTCAGGCCAGCTCCTTTGTCCAGGGCAGTCGACTGGCCACTCTCCAGGCCCTGTCAATGTAGGTGCTTCCTACCACATG
The DNA here is from genome assembly GCF_000696425.1 of Galeopterus variegatus. NCBI lineage: Eukaryota > Metazoa > Chordata > Mammalia > Dermoptera > Cynocephalidae > Galeopterus > Galeopterus variegatus. The sequence goes on from NW_007727649.1 coordinate 388,417, forward strand.
GGCCGGGTGAGGCCCAGCTGCATCCGGGCCCATGCTGACATGCACTGGGACTGCGAGGCCTGGTGGGGACCTTCCGGGCCTGGTGCTTTGTGTATATGTGGAGGGGGTGCCACAGGAAGAGCTTCCAGCCCCTGTGCCTGTGCGTCCTCCCAAACAGCGGGGGCTCTGGCTTAGATGCTTTGTGGGGCTCAGGGAAGTGTTATCAGGTCAGGGGAGGATCAGAGGATATGAGACCTTGGGAAGCCTTTCTAGCCATCAACAGGGAGTGGTGCTGGGTTTCCATGGAAACGCTATGCAGGTTATGCCTGATGGCTTCGCTCTGCCACTTGTCTAGCATGAACTGAGCATTTGCTCTGGGCCAGGCCTTGACCTTGAGCTAGTATCAGTGCAGCAGCAATAATGATAAAGCACTTCCACCCACTTAGCTCACTGGCCTCAGTTCCTGTGACTTGCTCCTTCCCACCATGTTGCTGCCCCACCAGCCGCCTCTGGTTCCCGAGTCTCACCACCTCAGTCTCTCCTCAGGGCCTTTGTATGTGCTGCTCAGTCTTCCTAGAACACCTTTCCTCTGGCTCTTCATGTGGCTGGCTC
>NW_007727650.1:0-14037 GCF_000696425.1 Galeopterus variegatus
TATCCAGAATATACAAGGAACTCAAACAACTTTACAACAAAAAAACAAGCAACCCAATTAAGAAATGGGCAAAAGAGCTAAATAGGCATTTCTCAAAGGAGGATATACGAATGGCCAATAGGCACATGAAAAAATGCTCAACATCACTCAGCATTCCGGAAATGCAAATCAAAACCACACTGAGATACTGTCTCACCCCAGTTAGGATGGATAATATCCAAAAGACTGTGAATGATAAATGCTGGTGAGGTTGTGGAGATAAAAGAACTCTCATACATTGTTGGTGGGACTGCAAAATGGTGCAGCCTCTATGGAAAATGGTATGGAGTTTCCTCAAACAGTTGCAGATAGATCTACCATATGAGTCAGCTATCCCACTGCTGGGAATATACCCAGAGGAATTGAAATCATCAAGTTGAAGGTATACCTGTTCTCCAGTGTTCACTGCAGCACTCTTTACAATAGCTAAGAGTTGGAACCAACCCAAATGTCCATCATCAGATGAGTGGATATGGAACATTTGGTATATCTACACAATGGAATACTACTCTGCTATAAAAAATAATGAAATACTGCCATTTGCAACAACATGGATGGACCTAGAGAAAGTTATATTAAGTGAAACGAGTCAGGCACAGCAAGAGAAATATCACATGTTCTCACTTATTTGTGGGAGCTAAAAATAAATAAAAAAATACACAAACAACCTGGTGGGGGGGGAGGGAAGAAGAAACAACAATTACAATTTCTTGAAGTCGATACTACAAGTGAACAGAAAGGAGGTTGTTGGGAGGGAGGGGGAGAGAAAGGAGGGAGGGATCTACCACATTGTATATTGACAAAATAAAATAAAAATTTTAAAAAAAAGCAATGACTGCCAAGCTGGGGCCACTGGAGCTCAGGTGAAGAGATGGAGAGATCTACGGAGTTCATGAAGGTGGGAGAAGTTGCAATGAGAGAAAGACAGGATCATTCTGGCCATTTTGAGCCCCAGCCACTTCAAGTCTGGCCCTGGTGAGCACACAGAGTGATAGCTGGCAAAAACTACAACTGTGCCCTTTGTGTGATGTTGCTTGGAATCTGCAGGGGAGAGGAGGGCCATGGTGGACCCCAGGCCAGCAAGACCACTAATGGGGCTCCCTTAGACCCACATGGGAGTGTGGGGCTACAGACAACTGAAAAGGGGAGCCACTCAGAGGCTGGTAAGTCATCAAAGTGGACCGGCACATGGCCTGCCCCATGGGAAGTGTTTGGAGTATGGGGGATAGGGGAGAGTGGCCCAGTGGGGGAACACTGGGACACATCATGGACAGTGATCTGCCCCCCAATCGGCACAGGCCCACTCTGTATAGAACTTCAGGAGGTGCAGCTTGCTGAAGAGATTTAGGTCCAGACCAGGGTTTCCACACAACCCAGGTATATCAGACCTCATAAGACCTGGAAATGTTCAAAAGGTCAACAGCTAAAATCTGAGCTGCACTAAAAGCCTTCCCCAGGGAATCAGCAGCAAAGCAACAATTTAGCTCAACCACGGAGCTCAAGTGCCAGTCCCCACAGGAAGTTCCTTTATTTTATAAGTAACCAAAGGACAACAAGTTAGTTCCAGTGCAGAGTTTAGGTGGCAGCAGTAGCTAATAATCCAACACAGAACTGAAAGAAAAAAAAAAAAAAACCCACAGAGGTGAGACAAAGTTCTGCTGAAGACCATCAAAAAACACCTATAAAACCTAGAAGAACTGGAAGCCCCCTGGGCTCCTCAATCAGGGTGGGGGAAGGGCCGAGGGCTTCAGCCATGCCTGCCCAACATCTGCATCCAGCCCAACTACTATGAACCACCACCAGAAACCCTCAGGGCTCCCAAAGCAGAACCGGGGGGAGCCACGGACCTTGGCCACACCCCCCACCCTCTGCAACCAGGCCAGCAAAAAAACCAGACATGGGCCAGCCCCTCCCCTGCTCCCCGTCCTTCTACCCCTTTTCCCTCCCCTATTCCTCCGTCCCCCCAAACTTCTCTGCAACAACATCTTAGAATGTAAAAAAAAAATAATAAATAAAATTTTAAAAAACATAAAGATGGTAAATTTCATGTTATGTGCATTTTACCATAACCAAAGAAAATCTACCCATTCCTTTAGATGCAGTTCACATTCTACTTGTGCTCTGAAGCTTTCCCCAACCCATCATAGGCCGAAATGATTTTTTCCTACTCAGATCTGTGTTGTGGGGAGAACACTTATTCACCACTGTCCTTATTTGAAAATGGGGACACTACCAGCCTCTCCCCACCCCCTCAATCACTCCTTTTCTGATTGCTGAGTCTGAGAAAGGGAAATGAACATGCTCAAGCCATTCTGATGGGCTTCTCTCTTGTCCATCTGTCTGTTCATGGAGGGTGCGGGTGCTCTCTGCTCTGGGTGGTAAGCTTAGTGGGGTAGGCTCTGTGCCTGCAGGTGCAGTCCAAGGTGTCCACAGTGGTTCAGTGTATAAATCAGTATAATCTGGCACAACAAGCCACAGATATAATGCCACATTATTTATCATTAAGAAAGTTGATATTTTCATATTTTGTCTGTCTCTGGTGTTTTATTTCTCAGGTGTGTCCAAACTATGTAGGGGAAGAAAAAGGTGTTTTCTACTGACTGTCTAGAACCTGAGTAATATACAACACATCACATTTGCCATTCTCTCTCTCTCTCTTTCTCTCTCTCTCTGTACACAGACACATACACATACTATGTACATATTTTATTTTTAATTCTTTTTTAAAAAGAAAACTCCTTAAATAGATTATAATCTCTTCAAGCCTGCATGTTATGCTTCCTCATCATTACTCTTGAAAAGAATGACTAGCAGTAGTGATGCAGAGTTGCAGAGAACACAGACACTTGATCCCTTTTGACCCTTATAGACATAGATTCTTTAAATTTTGTGTTATAAATGTCAAAACTCATCTAAAACATTCCAGAAGAGCCTTCGTGATCCACTGAAGTCTCAAGATCATTCCTCAAGGACAAGGATGGAGCTCTGATGGGGACACCCTGCAGGCTAAGGTGTGACTCCCCCAGAAGCCTCCAGCTTCTGGTCCAACACAAATTGTCATGAGGGAGTGTGGTGTTCTGGCATCCCTTTTCCTTAGCTTATTGCCGCTTGGTCACAGAGACAGTGGCTATGCTGTAGGCTGTTATACCATGATGAATTACAAAAAGAATCAGAAACTCATGCTAAAACATAGGTGGCAAATTGACAGCCATGAGATAAATACAACCTGCAGATAGGAATTTTTGGCCAGAGTTTTAAAAAATTAGTTAATGTGTTGCTTTGTCTCACACGGATTTGTCACCTCTCTTCCCCTAGGTGACGGAGCTGCAAAAAGGATTACTCAAAGCCCATTTCTTCTGAGCAGTGAGAGACCCCAAAGGGGTTAATTTCCCAGAAGCCTCAAGAGAGAGGCATTCCTTCCTTTGGAAATTAACCACGACTGGGGTTCTCACCCTGCATTTATTCTCCAGACCAGGAAGTTACAGAAAAAGAACACAGGTGTGGTTATGGCCAATTATAGTTTAACAGTAGAGGCTGGTAACATTCAGTGAAACAAGAAAAGTGACATTTCATAATGCAATTTGCAAAAGGTTAAGTCGATCCACCAACAAAAGATTGATCTTAGCAAACATTCTCTTTCCCTACAGCAGCTTCCCCAGCATTTTTACATATCAATCAAATAACTTGTCTGTCCTTGAACCAGCAACCTTGCTGTGTTACAATTCTATATCTTACAACAGAGACTTTAGCCTGCGGAAAGTTTCCTGTCTTTTGTAAGGTTAACATTTCTATATGTGATTCCAAAAGGTTAGGCTAAACCTGAGACTACAGGGCTTTGGAGGCCCTGTGAAATACATTTGCTTTATAGTATACTCCACATTAACAACATGTAAAAACTGAGAGACTTCAGAGGACAATTTGACGTCTGGCTTCTTTTGAAGAATTAGATTAGCTTTGGGCCTCTGTTTGAAGGACAACATTCCTCTGAAGCTGATCTGTTGCAGCCACTATAGATAGGGCACTGTCCCCAATTTCCCACTGACCTACCCTCTCCTTAGTGCTTCATATGACTTACCTGGCCCTGCATCCAAGTTTTATACATGCAAGTTTTATTCTAAAAATTTTTGGTGTTCACTGTAAGCACATCCTGAGGCCAGCATGTTATTTGAGGGCCAAAACATTTGTGCCAGGTTCCTTCTAGCTTTGGGATGTCTCTCTTTCTTCATAGTAGTATCATTTGGGAGCCCTCTACCTTGGAGGGTGGGTTCTCATGGCTTATCACAGCCAAGATAGATTAGATATGCTAGGAGGTGTAAAGTACAGAATTTATCCTGGACTATATCCAAACCTCAGGGATAATGGAACAGAAAATCTCAAGCTATCTCAATAACCAAGGTATGGACCCAGAGAGGCAAACACCAGGTATTGTCTATCAGTACTCAAGCAAGTCTGACTTCCTAATAGTCCTCTGCTCTTTTGCTGAGGCTGATTCCACAGTGGAAACTGATGGTATTATGGCTTCAGCTATGTTGAAGTACTGGTGTCCCCAAGAAACCCCCTGGAATGAAATGATAAGTATATCAGCTGAGTGCCTGGGAAGGCCAGTTAAGCTTAGAACATTCTCATTAACTATGATCATGTTGCCCTTCCTCATTCTCAATCTACCTAGGTGTCCACTACCCGAAGCTATTGCTTAATTATTGCTAAACGACTCTATTATCTAATAATTTTCGGTGGCGCACTGCTACAGTGTGCTGCTTGGGAGTGCGGCGGCGCTCCCGCTGAGGGTTCGGATCCCACATACAGACCGGTTCCTGCTCACGGGCTGAGCGAGGTGCGGGCGCGACACCGAGGGTTGCGATCCCGTTGCTGGTCCCGGTCCGGTACGGTACGGGCGCGACACTGAGGGTTGCGATCCATTGCCGGACACGAAAAAAGACAAATAAAAAAAAAAATTTTTCATTAGGACAAGTGAAAAAGTGACGTACTAGTTACTCTCTTTGCATTCTTTTTTTTTTTGTGACTGGTAAGGGGATCGTGACCCTTGGCTTGGTGTTGCCTGCACCACGCTCAGCCAGTGAGCACACCAGCCATCCCTATATAGGATCCGAACCTGCGTTTTTTCATTAGGACAAGTGAAAAAGTGACGTACTAGTTACTCTCTTTGCATTCTTTTTTTTTTTGTGTGACCGGTAAGGGGATCGTGACCCTTGGCTTGGTGTTGCCCGCACCACGCTCAGCCAGTGAGCACACCAGCCATCCCTATATAGGATCCGAACCTGCGGCGGGAGCACCACTGCGCACCCAAGTGCCGCACTCTCCTGAGTGCACCACGGGGCCAGCCCTCTCTTTGCATTCTTAAATGAATTCTGAAGCATCTCACAACTCAGCAGTAGCTGAGACCATCTCATTTATGGGGTCTAGAAATATAGCTGGCTGTATCAATCTCTGTGTCAAAATTGTTTGCACAGCTCAGAATACTTTACTGCCATTAGGTATAGCTGGCTGTACATGAGAGAGAATAGATATCAAAGTAATAATAGAAAACAACCTTAATAGGTAACAATTATGTAGTGCTTAGTTTACACTGGGGACTAAGTCTGTCCTTGAGCCTTTTGACAGCTCTAAGAGGTAGGTAATACTTCCCCCTTTTCACAGATGAGGATCCTGAGGTGCAGAGGGTTAGAGTACATAAAGCTAGCAAGTGGTTCAGCTGGGATTTGAACTGAGGCAGTCTGGCCCTAGAGTATGCACTCTTAAGCAAAAACATAATTCCTCTCCCTTACAGGGAAGAATGGATCTGCATGAAAGCTGGGCTATGACCCACTTAAGCCTCACTTTATGGTAACTTAATTTCGTGAAAATTAACTTTACATAAAAGTGATCATAAGAGCATAGTGATAATAAGATCATAATAAACCATAGTTGACACTGTAGTGGAGACTCCTGGAACATATGCTGCTTATTTTAACTTCTTTTGAGCTTTCCTATCTTCCTATTTATTATAAAATACATAAAGATAATTTTTAAATTTGGGGTTTGGGTTGATTAGATATACAGAGGAGACCAAGAAGAGGTGTCTAGAGAGTTAGAACAAAAACTAAGAATGTGGGAAGAGAAAGTGCATCAAGAATGAAGGAACGGTTGCATATGCTGACTATTTTTCAGACACCTGGTAAGGTGAGCCTGAACATTGCACATTAAGTTTGTCACCATAGATGTGTCCTTGGCAAGAACAGTTTTAAGGAGTACTAGGGATCGAAGCCCCATAGATATAGATTGAAGACTAAATGGTGATTTCAATTTCCAGCAACATAATGGACTAGATATTCTGTAAAATCTCCCCATACCAATACTCATAAATGCTTTGTAAAATGTAACAAATATCTTATTAGATGTAGTGTTGAATTGTCAAGAAAGTAAGGGCAATCCCAATGAGCAAAAAGTTTTAAAAATCAGAGTGATAAACCAAAATTGAAGCTATGGCAACCCTAAAGATATTTACAAATCTCACTAATGAAGACACTAGGACTTGGATGGTCTAGCTCAGTGGGGAGATAAGGCTGGGGGCCCATGTGAGGTGGGGAGGTTGGAATGATATCTCTACATAAACCTGACTGCCTCAAAGTTCTGCACCTCTGCCTTTAATCAAAAGGAAACATGTCTAACTCAGCCTGGGCTCTACAGGGGAGAAAAACCACCTCTGAGAATTCATAATAAGGGGTTAGACCTCATGTAGGTTTAGGTTTTGAATTTATACCACCGACAAAGTTCATAAATCCTCACACTAAGAAATTAGTGCGAAGTTGTTTTAGGGCATTTGGCAAAAGAAAATTAAATTTTCTCTGGAGAAACAAACCTTTAACTAGGGCCTCACAGGATTTCTACAGTTAAAGCCACTCTGATGACAATGAGTTTATAATAGGAAATTACAAAACACAGAGAAAACAAGCCACTGTGAGAGACAGCATTATAATCAGCAGAAATAGATGCCCCCCAAAATTTAGTATTAAATTAAAATATTTAACGAGTTAAAAGTCAGCATAGAAAAATTTGAGAAAGGTCAAAAGGAATTAAGGACTATGAACCATTCTATCAAAAAGTTGAGGCAAATTTGAAAAAGAAACAAAGAGAACTTTTAGATATGGAAAATATAATCTTTGAAATTAAAAACTAAATGTAAAGCTTAGCAGCAGATTAGCCAGAGCTAAAGAGAAAATAGTAATCTAGAAAATACAACATTTAGAGAAACGTTACACAAAGAATGAAAGAAGTAGAAAACATGAAGTGAGATAAAGAGGTCCTGAAAATATAACAAGTTCCACCTGGTGTTTAAATAACATTTCAGAAAAATAGAATGAGAGACAATGTTCAAATATAAAAGGCTAAGAATTTCCTAGAATTAAAGACAGATATAAATCACCAGATTCAGAAAGTATGGGGAAAGGAACAATAAAAAGACAATTAAACTCAGATTCACTGTTGTTAAACAGCAGAACACCAGGGACAAAGTTCTTAAAAGCAATTAGAAGAAAAGGAAAAAGCATTCATTATTAGACTGTGAATAAAGACTTCTCAACAGTAAAAATGGAAGTCAGAAGACAGTAAAATATTTGCAAAGTGCTGAGAGAAAATTATTCTTGAACTAGAATTATGTCTCTTTTAAAAATATTATTCGGGAATAAGGGAAAAGTAAAGACATTTTGGAAAAACAAGAGTGAGTTTATAACAAATATACCCTCACCAAGAGTACTTCTAAAAGGTCCCCTAATTCATGATACTTCAGTATATGAAATAATAATTATTGTTAGAAATTGGGAGTTTAAGAAAACAGGATGGAGCTAAAATGCTTGTCCCTTAAAATGAGAATTTTACAGATTGAAATTAAAGTGTACTAAGGTGCATGTATTGTTCAAGAGAAGATTAGAGGTACTGATTAATTTTAAATTTGCTAAGTGTGCATATTTAATTATAAATAGTTACCACTGAAAAAATCAAAATAAAGCCAGTAACTCCAAAACTAGTGGATGAAAACAAAATTGAATAAAAAGCATGATCAATCAAAAGAAGCATAGGAAAAGCAAGTAAATTAATAGCAAAAGATAAAATGGTAGTAGTAAAAATATGTGAGTATATTCATATGTAACATTACTCTGCCATAAAAAGGAATAAAGCTTTAATTCATGCAACAATGGGTATGATTCTCAAAAGCATTAGGTTATTGAAAGGAGACAGACACAAAAAGACATGAATGATCTATTCATATGAAGTTCAAACCAAAAATGTCAAACCAAACTACAGGGATAGAAATCAGAATGGTGCTTGATTCTGTGAGGTGAGTGAGATTAACTGGAACGAGAAATAAAGCATAAGAGAACTTTCTATAATGGAATGATCTGTATCTTCATTGTGTTGATTACACATGTGTATACGTTTGTCAAAGCTTGTCAAACTACTATGCATTTCACTTGATGTAATTATATCTCAATGTGTGTGTGTGTGTGTGTGTGTGTATGTATAATCACAATAAATGTAAATGGAAAAATTTTTTTAAAAAAGAAACAAAATTGCCAGATTGGATTAAAAGAATCTAGTTTGATGGTATTGACAAGAGATGTATTTAAAACAGAAAGACACACAAATACGCAAAGTGGAAGGATAGAGAAATACACAACAGGCAAATATCACTAATAATACTTTTTAAAAGATGTATAATCACAATAAATGTAAATGGAAAAATTTTTTTAGAAAAGAAACAAAATTGCCAGATTGGATTAAAAGAATCTAGTTTGATGGTATTGACAAGAGATGTATTTAAAACAGAAAGACACACAAATATGCAAAGTGGAAGGATAGAGAAATACACAACAGGCAAATATCACTAATAATACTTTTTAAAAGTTCATATGCTTTAAAGCCAAAAACTTTATTAGGGAAAAAAGACTCACTACATAATATAGCTAAAACTCACCAGAAAAATTAAAAATTTTTTTAACTCCATCCAACTAATATTGAGGCCTGAAAATACATAAGGAAAAAGCTGATAGAATTACAAGAAGAATTTACAAATTTACAATTTTATTGGGAGATTTTATGTCTTAAATATATAGTGGATTTTTAATAACACAATTAAAAAGATTGATCTAATGTATCTATATATTTGAACCAAACAGAATGTAGATTCTTCTTAAGCATACATTTGTGAAATTTGTCACATAGAATATCATAAATGATCACATAGAGAGAAATTTCAGAATCAGCATAACACAGACCATGTCCTCTGACCACCATGCGATGTATAGTAATCAACAACAAAAAGATAATTTAAAAGAACTTACATGTTTAGAAATTTAAAATTCACTTCTAAATAACTTAGGGGTCAATAAATAATTACAGTAAAAATGTTAGAATACTGATCAAAGAACAATAAAAATATTTAATATCAGAACTTTCTCTTTCTCATATAAAAAAATATATATTTAACAAAGGGCTTGTATCCAGACTATGAAACAGCTTTTATGACAATAATAAGACAAAGAATGCAGAAAAGACATTTGATAAAAAGATGTATGAATGGCCAATAAGCACATACAAAGTTGTTTAGTATAATTAGGCTTTGGTAAAATGTAAATTAAAACTACAATGAAATACCTTTACATGTATCTGAGAATGGCTACAATTAAAAACACTGATAATACCAAGTGTTAGTAAAGGTATGGATCAATTGGAAATGCTCAAATTTTTTTGGTGTTTTCCAAAGTGGTTGTAAAATGGTGTAATTACTTTGAAAAGAGTCTGATAGTTCTTAAAAGTTAAACACAAACTTAACATATGACTCAACAATTTCACTTCTAGTATTTACTCAATAGAAGTAAAAACATGCAACCACAAAATGATTTGTACACAAATATTTATGCCAGCTTTATTCATAACAGTTCCAAACTGGAAACAATTAAAATGCCCTTTGACAGGGGAATGAAACAAATTGGAATATAATTCACAGAATGCAATACTATTCAGTAATATAAAAAATAAATTACTAATACAAGTACATGTAACAACATAGACAAATTTCAAAAACATTATGCTGAATAAAAGAAGCCAGACACAAAAGAAAATATGTGTATGATTCCACTTATATTAAATTTTAGAAAGGGCAAACAAATTTATACTGACAGAAAGCAGATAAGTTGTTCCCTGGGGCCAGGCTAGGGTAGTGGTGGTGGTGGTTGGCTGCAAACGGCCACAAGGGAATTTTGGTGTAATGGAAATGATCTCTCTCAATTATAATGGATTTACACATTTGTCAAAACTCAGTGAAATATAAAATTTGTGCATTTTGTTGTATGTAACTTGTACCTTAATTAGGATGCTTTAAAAGAAATGACTCAAATGAGCTAAGCATTCAACTTAAGAAAACCCAAAGAAAGTAGAAGGAAAATTTGAAAGATCAGAAATTAATAAATAATAAACAAAGATATTAAGAGAACATCCCTAGAGAAGTTGGTTTTTTAAAAAACTAAAAAAAGAAAAGCACACATAAATAGTGTTAAGAACGAAAAGGGCACATTACTACAGATGTAGCAGTAATAAAAAATAAGAAATTTGTATAAATAACTTTGGCTAATAAATAAAGACATTCACAAAAGACAATTTCCTAGAAAAATACGAATACCAAAACTGACTTAAGAAAAATTGGAAAATCTGAAAATAAAGAAATCAAATCTGTAGTTAAATAACTACCTTTTCTCTAAATTTTACACAAAAATAATAGGCCCAGATGTTTCTAAGAGACATTTTCTATCTAAAACAAATCCAATGGTCAAAATTTAAATACTATAAAACATTTCCAGCAGAGAGAACAGCCCACAAGCCCCAGCAAGTGCTATGGTGAATCAAGCCCTGCACAACACCAGGGGCTCAGTTTATGGCCATGGAAAGCCTTTCTCACTGCCAGAATAGGAGCCAAGGTGGTGTACTATAGCCACTGCCACACCTACTGTCACTACAAAGACAGTTCACCAACACAGTAGTGGCCAGGGCCACTCTACAGGCAACCTGCCACACACTTGACTACATTGATATATGAGGAGTCGCCAGTAGAGTTTGCAAATACAGGAGGAAATCTTTATCCTCATAGCCAACCCCAGAATAATAGAAGAAGCAAGCCCTCTACCAAATGACCAAACATCAATGAAAAAATACTATAACTACAAACAAACAACAAGATATGACACCACCAAAGGAATACAGTAATGCTCAAATACCAGACCCCATGGACAGGGAATCCTTGAAATGTCTGAAAAGGAATTCCAAGCAATGATCTTAAGAAAATTCGAAGGGATAAGAGAAGACTTAATTAGAGAAAACACTTCCAGAGAATAGGAAAATAACAAAAGCTCTAAAACTCATTTAAAAACTAAACTCATTTAAATTAGGTGACAATGTAATTATAGAGTGTTATAGGCCAATCTTATTTATAAACTTTGATTCTAATATTTTAAACAAAATAATAAAAGAGAAAATTCAGCAATGCACCAAACTTTTGATTTATCTGAGGAATTAAAGGATGGTTTAATATAAAAAAAATGTAATTTACTATTCATTCCATTATTCAATTTAATGAAAAGTACCTCTCGGTAAATGCTGTAAAAGCGGTTGATGAAATTAAACATACATTTAAATATACTTTAGACAACTAGAAATAGAAAGGGCGTGGAGGGTTAGAAATCTTGATTCTGATTTGATTTTTAGAATAGGGTTTTTAGGTAAATGCATGTATGGGGCAGAAGCCCTCGGATAGGAGACCACAGTCTACAGATAGAGGGCAAAAGCCCATTTAATCAATTTTAATTAAATAATGTTGATTCTCATTTGATTTTTAGAACAGGGGTTTTAGGTAAATGCATATATGGGGCAAAAGCCCTTGCGTAGGGGGAGCCTACAGATAGCCGGGCTGCAGCCCATCTAATCAACTCTAATCACTGCTTAGGTATGGGATTGTATCCTTTAATGATTTTCGAGCTTACAGGTGGTTGTCATACCAATCCTGTTAAGAGATTTTGCTGAAGGGAAAGATGTGAAAAAAATGTTTGCTATGGGCAAGCTGTCTGTTGGGGGAAACTTTAGATATAATTGTACTTAGATTTTATCATAAGACTGTAACTTTTGCTTAAGGAGAGGTTATACTTTAGATAATGAGCCAGTTTGACCAACTTAGCTTTTCACTAATTGTACTTTGGAATGCCACATTGTTAATTTTACTGATGTTACTAGTTTCCATTGCTTAAGCTATACTTAGCCATAGATAACTTTCGTAACACTGCCCATGTCCTTGTGTCCTTTTGTAATGATTGAATCAACTGATTTTCCTTGTGAAACTTCCTTGTCTTTACAATAAAAAACAGGTGCTAACTTTGAATGGCTGTTATACCCAGTTTTCTCTGGGATAGAGATGCTTCAGGCTTCTCAACACATTAATGGTGCTTCGAGTAATCCTTTTTTCGTCTCTGTTATACAGTGAGAAGTGTAACAAAAGGGATATTCTTTCCTGATAAAAACTTTTACCAGATATCCCACTTAATAGTAATAGAAGCATTTCCTTTAAATCAGGAATGATTATCAGATGCTTATATCAGGATTAATCCTTAAATTAAAGATCCTAGCCAGTGTAGTTAGTTAAGAAAAAGAAAGAAGGAAAAACTATATAAGAAATTGTAAAAGAGAAGCACAATTGTCATTATTGGTAGAGGATATGATTGTCTATAAAAATCCCCTCTAAAATTTACAGTTAAAATATTAGAATTAATAACAGAGTTTAGCAAGATTGGTATATATAATACTGATTGATATACAAAATATAAAATCAACATCCAAAAGCAACCAACTACTGGAAAATATAATTTTACCAAGATAATAAAATTTACAGAGGGCTATTGATTATTCTGAATAATAAATTCCAAAGACATATGTTCAAGAACTTTATGGGGAAATTTGTACAATGTTATAAAACAAATTTAATGAAAAAAAATAAATCAGGAATGATTATCAGATGCTTATATCAGGATTAATCCTTAAATTAAAGATCCTAGCCAGTGTAGTTAGTTAAGAAAAAGAAAGAAGGAAAAACTATATAAGAAATTGTAAAAGAGAAGCACATTTGTCATTATTGGTAGAGGATATGATTGTCTATAAAAAACCCCTCTAAAATTTACAGTTAAAATATTAGAATTAATAACAGAGTTTAGCAAGATTGGTATATATAATACTGATTGATATACAAAATATAAAATCAACATCCAAGAGCAACCAACTACTGGAAAATATAATTTTACCAAGATAATAAAATTTACAGAGGGCTATTGATTATTCTGAGTAATAAATTCCAAAGACATATGTTCAAGAACTTTATGGGGAAATTTGTACAATGTTATAAAAGTCATTTTAAATGATCTTAATAAATTAAAAAGAACATGTGTTCATGAAAAGCAAAACTCAATGTTGTGACAATGTCATTAATCCTAAAATTAATTTATAAATTCAAGGCAATGTTGATTAAAATTCTAACAGATTTTAGTTTTGTATTTGTAAAAGTTGACAAATGAATTCCAAAATTTATATTGAAAGTAAAGAGCCAAGATTAACAAAAACAATTTTGTAAAAAAGAAAAGGTGGAAGTATAACCTTAACTTAATATCAAGACTCATTATTAGGCTGTATCATATGAAACTTCTGCATTCTTTTTCTATAAGTTATAGTTAGTAGAATATTGGCAATAGCATACAGTTCAACCTGCCATAATTAAGACATCTTGCTATTGACAAGGTAATAAATGAAAGAATGAATAGGAAAAAAAAAATTAAAGATGAGAAGCAGACACCATAAATATATGGAGACATTATACTGAGCAGGATTAGCACTGCTTCAAAGGAGAAAGGATAAAAAAAATCAACAAGTGGTTCTTGAACAATTGATTATTCATACAGAGTAATAAAAATC
>NW_007727650.1:14047-22698 GCF_000696425.1 Galeopterus variegatus
ATGTATAATCACAATAAATGTAAATGGAAAAATTTTTTTAGAAAAGAAACAAAATTGCCAGATTGGATTAAAAGAATCTAGTTTGATGGTATTGACAAGAGATGTATTTAAAACAGAAAGACACACAAATATGCAAAGTGGAAGGATAGAGAAATACACAACAGGCAAATATCACTAATAATACTTTTTAAAAGTTCATATGCTTTAAAGCCAAAAACTTTATTAGGGAAAAAAGACTCACTACATAATATAGCTAAAACTCACCAGAAAAATTAAAAATTTTTTTAACTCCATCCAACTAATATTGAGGCCTGAAAATACATAAGGAAAAAGCTGATAGAATTACAAGAAGAATTTACAAATTTACAATTTTATTGGGAGATTTTATGTCTTAAATATATAGTGGATTTTTAATAACACAATTAAAAAGATTGATCTAATGTATCTATATATTTGAACCAAACAGAATGTAGATTCTTCTTAAGCATACATTTGTGAAATTTGTCACATAGAATATCATAAATGATCACATAGAGAGAAATTTCAGAATCAGCATAACACAGACCATGTCCTCTGACCACCATGCGATGGATAGTAATCAACAACAAAAAGATAATTTAAAAGAACTTACATGTTTAGAAATTTAAAATTCACTTCTAAATAACTTAGGGGTCAATAAATAATTACAGTAAAAATGTTAGAATACTGATCAAAGAACAATAAAAATATTTAATATCAGAACTTTCTCTTTCTCATATAAAAAAATATATATTTAACAAAGGGCTTGTATCCAGACTATGAAACAGCTTTTATGACAATAATAAGACAAAGAATGCAGAAAAGACATTTGATAAAAAGATGTATGAATGGCCAATAAGCACATACAAAGTTGTTTAGTATAATTAGGCTTTGGTAAAATGTAAATTAAAACTACAATGAAATACCTTTACATGTATCTGAGAATGGCTACAATTAAAAACACTGATAATACCAAGTGTTAGTAAAGGTATGGATCAATTGGAAATGCTCAAATTTTTTTGGTGTTTTCCAAAGTGGTTGTAAAATGGTGTAATTACTTTGAAAAGAGTCTGATAGTTCTTAAAAGTTAAACACAAACTTAACATATGACTCAACAATTTCACTTCTAGTATTTACTCAATAGAAGTAAAAACATGCAACCACAAAATGATTTGTACACAAATATTTATGCCAGCTTTATTCATAACAGTTCCAAACTGGAAACAATTAAAATGCCCTTTGACAGGGGAATGAAACAAATTGGAATATAATTCACAGAATGCAATACTATTCAGTAATATAAAAAATAAATTACTAATACAAGTACATGTAACAACATAGACAAATTTCAAAAACATTATGCTGAATAAAAGAAGCCAGACACAAAAGAAAATATGTGTATGATTCCACTTATATTAAATTTTAGAAAGGGCAAACAAATTTATACTGACAGAAAGCAGATAAGTTGTTCCCTGGGGCCAGGCTAGGGTAGTGGTGGTGGTGGTTGGCTGCAAACGGCCACAAGGGAATTTTGGTGTAATGGAAATGATCTCTCTCAATTATAATGGATTTACACATTTGTCAAAACTCAGTGAAATATAAAATTTGTGCATTTTGTTGTATGTAACTTGTACCTTAATTAGGATGCTTTAAAAGAAATGACTCAAATGAGCTAAGCATTCAACTTAAGAAAACCCAAAGAAAGTAGAAGGAAAATTTGAAAGATCAGAAATTAATAAATAATAAACAAAGATATTAAGAGAACATCCCTAGAGAAGTTGGTTTTTTAAAAAACTAAAAAAAGAAAAGCACACATAAATAGTGTTAAGAACGAAAAGGGCACATTACTACAGATGTAGCAGTAATAAAAAATAAGAAATTTGTATAAATAACTTTGGCTAATAAATAAAGACATTCACAAAAGACAATTTCCTAGAAAAATACGAATACCAAAACTGACTTAAGAAAAATTGGAAAATCTGAAAATAAAGAAATCAAATCTGTAGTTAAATAACTACCTTTTCTCTAAATTTTACACAAAAATAATAGGCCCAGATGTTTCTAAGAGACATTTTCTATCTAAAACAAATCCAATGGTCAAAATTTAAATACTATAAAACATTTCCAGCAGAGAGAACAGCCCACAAGCCCCAGCAAGTGCTATGGTGAATCAAGCCCTGCACAACACCAGGGGCTCAGTTTATGGCCATGGAAAGCCTTTCTCACTGCCAGAATAGGAGCCAAGGTGGTGTACTATAGCCACTGCCACACCTACTGTCACTACAAAGACAGTTCACCAACACAGTAGTGGCCAGGGCCACTCTACAGGCAACCTGCCACACACTTGACTACATTGATATATGAGGAGTCGCCAGTAGAGTTTGCAAATACAGGAGGAAATCTTTATCCTCATAGCCAACCCCAGAATAATAGAAGAAGCAAGCCCTCTACCAAATGACCAAACATCAATGAAAAAATACTATAACTACAAACAAACAACAAGATATGACACCACCAAAGGAATACAGTAATGCTCAAATACCAGACCCCATGGACAGGGAATCCTTGAAATGTCTGAAAAGGAATTCCAAGCAATGATCTTAAGAAAATTCGAAGGGATAAGAGAAGACTTAATTAGAGAAAACACTTCCAGAGAATAGGAAAATAACAAAAGCTCTAAAACTCATTTAAAAACTAAACTCATTTAAATTAGGTGACAATGTAATTATAGAATGTTATAGGCCAATCTTATTTATAAACTTTGATTCTAATATTTTAAACAAAATAATAAAAGAGAAAATTCAGCAATGCACCAAACTTTTGATTTATCTGAGGAATTAAAGGATGGTTTAATATAAAAAAAATGTAATTTACTATTCATTCCATTATTCAATTTAATGAAAAGTACCTCTCGGTAAATGCTGTAAAAGCGGTTGATGAAATTAAACATACATTTAAATATACTTTAGACAACTAGAAATAGAAAGGGCGTGGAGGGTTAGAAATCTTGATTCTGATTTGATTTTTAGAATAGGGTTTTTAGGTAAATGCATGTATGGGGCAGAAGCCCTCGGATAGGAGACCACAGTCTACAGATAGAGGGCAAAAGCCCATTTAATCAATTTTAATTAAATAATGTTGATTCTCATTTGATTTTTAGAACAGGGGTTTTAGGTAAATGCATATATGGGGCAAAAGCCCTTGCGTAGGGGGAGCCTACAGATAGCCGGGCTGCAGCCCATCTAATCAACTCTAATCACTGCTTAGGTATGGGATTGTATCCTTTAATGATTTTCGAGCTTACAGGTGGTTGTCATACCAATCCTGTTAAGAGATTTTGCTGAAGGGAAAGATGTGAAAAAAATGTTTGCTATGGGCAAGCTGTCTGTTGGGGGAAACTTTAGATATAATTGTACTTAGATTTTATCATAAGACTGTAACTTTTGCTTAAGGAGAGGTTATACTTTAGATAATGAGCCAGTTTGACCAACTTAGCTTTTCACTAATTGTACTTTGCAATGCCACATTGTTAATTTTACTGATGTTACTAGTTTCCATTGCTTAAGCTATACTTAGCCATAGATAACTTTCGTAACACTGCCCATGTCCTTGTGTCCTTTTGTAATGATTGAATCAACTGATTTTCCTTGTGAAACTTCCTTGTCTTTACAATAAAAAACAGGTGCTAACTTTGAATGGCTGTTATACCCAGTTTTCTCTGGGATAGAGATGCTTCAGGCTTCTCAACACATTAATGGTGCTTCGAGTAATCCTTTTTTCGTCTCTGTTATACAGTGAGAAGTGTAACAAAAGGGATATTCTTTCCTGATAAAAACTTTTACCAGATATCCCACTTAATAGTAATAGAAGCATTTCCTTTAAATCAGGAATGATTATCAGATGCTTATATCAGGATTAATCCTTAAATTAAAGATCCTAGCCAGTGTAGTTAGTTAAGAAAAAGAAAGAAGGAAAAACTATATAAGAAATTGTAAAAGAGAAGCACAATTGTCATTATTGGTAGAGGATATGATTGTCTATAAAAATCCCCTCTAAAATTTACAGTTAAAATATTAGAATTAATAACAGAGTTTAGCAAGATTGGTATATATAATACTGATTGATATACAAAATATAAAATCAACATCCAAAAGCAACCAACTACTGGAAAATATAATTTTACCAAGATAATAAAATTTACAGAGGGCTATTGATTATTCTGAATAATAAATTCCAAAGACATATGTTCAAGAACTTTATGGGGAAATTTGTACAATGTTATAAAAGTCATTTTAAATGATCTTAATAAATTAAAAAGAACATGTGTTCATGAAAAGCAAAACTCAATGTTGTGACAATGTCATTAATCCTAAAATTAATTTATAAATTCAAGGCAATGTTGATTAAAATTCTAACAGATTTTAGTTTTGTATTTGTAAAAGTTGACAAATGAATTCCAAAATTTATATTGAAAGTAAAGAGCCAAGATTAACAAAAACAATTTTGTAAAAAAGAAAAGGTGGAAGTATAACCTTAACTTAATATCAAGACTCATTATTAGGCTGTATCATATGAAACTTCTGCATTCTTTTTCTATAAGTTATAGTTAGTAGAATATTGGCAATAGCATACAGTTCAACCTGCCGTAATTAAGACATCTTAGTATTGACAAGGTAGTAATAAATGAAAGAATGAATAGGAAAAAAAAATTAAAGATGAGAAGCAGACACCATAAATATATGGAGACATTATACTGAGCAGGATTAGCACTGCTTCAAAGGAGAAAGGATAAAAAAAATCAATAAGTGGTTCTTGAACAATTGATTATTCATACAGAGTAATAAAAATCCATATTGTTATCTGTAATAAAGATGAATTCCATGTGCATGAAAGATTTAAATGTGAAAAGAAAACTTTAACACTACTAGAAGGCAAAGTGGGAGAATATATATTTATGGCCTCAGGGTAGGGAGGGCTTATTAAACAAAATACAAGCAGAATGAATCATAAAGAAAAGGATAAATACAATTATATTGCAATTTATACTTCTATGCATCAAAAGACATCATAAAATGTTAAAAATGTAACTGACTTGAAAGAAATTTATCTAACCATATAATAGTCCTAGAATCCATATCAGAATATATGAAGAATGCCTATGAACCAACACTAAAAATATGAACAACTCAATAGAAAAATGGGCAAAAGATGTGAATAGGCAATCATTGGCCAAGATAGATGCCAATGAAGATTTGAGAAGGCGTTCAGTCTTTTCAATGTACAATAAAATCAAATTTAAAACCCAAACTATGATGAGATACATCTCACACCCATCAGATTGCAAAAATTTCCAAGTTTGATGATACTGCTTGGTGAGAATATGGATCATTAGGAATTCACAGACTCTGAATGTTTGGGAAGAAACCAGGCATTACTTGATAAAGTTTAAGATGCACACACCTTACTACCTGGCAGTTCCACTTCTATATGTCTATCCTTCAAAAAACTTTATGTAATGTGCTCACAGAGTAATTTGCAAAAGTATGACATTGCTTGCAGCAGTGAATAATTACTGTGATGTTCATCATTAGGGAAATAAGTCACTATACTATTGTCAAAATGAACAAACCAGTCCATCTTTAAAGACATGGATGAGTTTCGCAAGCATTATGTTGAGTAACAAAGACAAGGTAAAGAATATCTTGAATGTGACACCATTTATACAGAGTGTATGTACAAGTCCAAAAAACATTACAATAGATAAAATAATAAAGAAATGCAGGAGACTGATTAGCACTATGTTTGGAATAGTGGTTACTTCCTAGAGGAAGGAAAGAAGTTGATATTCAGGAAGGATATACAGGGAATTAAAAAATACATGTGTAATCCTTTATTTCTTAAGCTGGGTGGTAGGTGCATGGGCATTTGCTATATAGTCTTCATACATTTCATACATCTAAAATAGTAAAATAATAATGAAGGGTCAATGGGATTGAGTAGAACATTTTTGAGATGTTTGAGCATAAGGAAGACCGTGTATTGAAGTATGACTCTGTACCCCATAAATATGTACAGTGAACATATTTCAGTTTAAAAACAAACAAATAAAACAAAACAACAACAGCAACAACAAACAAACAAAAAAACCCAGCAAGATGATAGACCCTGGAGGTAATTGTGGATTCAACAGGGCAGTGTTTTTGTTTCTTTTGTTTTGTGTTCTTGATGGGAAGATACTAACACCCCTGCTGCATACAATGCCCAATTCCTGAAAGTGCCATTATTGTAGCTTTGGAGTGTGTTTGAATGCTGATGGGATGTTTAAAGATGCAGAAGAGAGACTTTATAACAAAAAGATAGAGGGATAGTGTTTTCATTTCACTTTTTCTGTTGGAAGTAAGTGGGGAG
This sequence comes from Galeopterus variegatus, assembly GCF_000696425.1. NCBI lineage: Eukaryota > Metazoa > Chordata > Mammalia > Dermoptera > Cynocephalidae > Galeopterus > Galeopterus variegatus. Next base: position 20,474 of record NW_007727650.1, read on the forward strand.
AAAGTGATGGGTATAGATGAGGCAGTTGCATAGATGTGGAAACTGGAAGATTAGTTCCTCAGTAATGCCTTCATTTCCTTACTGAAATAGAACCAGAGAGTCCTGGTTCAAGCTACTGTGTAGACAAAGTGTGAAATGATCCCTCCTGAAAGAGTAAAGTTAAGTGCAATCAAGTCAGAGAGCCAGTGCAATCCCCAGCAGTGGGTACTGAGCGCCCATTTGAAGGTGGTGGTCATGCATTTAGTGACAACAATCTGCTGCATGATAGGCATTTCTCCAGTAACATTCAGCTGCGTTGCGCAGGCACCAAGAAGGCCTGCAGTAGGTCCCCACCTAAGAGGTTTATGAAGGTCAAGGGTAAGTATGTTATTGAACCACAGACTCTGAATTTGGGAAGAAATTAAAAGATAGGAAGGGGGCTGACAAATATAGGGAACATAGAAGGTACTTGAGGAGATTGGAGATCTCAATGAAGTCAAAGAATTTTTCTTGTATAGAAAGTGAGGAAGAAGTGTAGGTCTGAGAGGGGAGTGCTTGTGCATATCAAATAATGCTGGGCTGCCTAGTGGCCATTCTCAGCATGGTGTTGTATCAAAGAGAAACATCAGTCCAACATGCAAAGAAGCACAAGAAGCATTTTTAAAATTTGCACTAAAATTCATTGAAAAGGAGCAAGGGAAGAATCATATGTCTTGTCACAGCAAAGCATTTTAAATCCCCTTTACTTAGTTTCTCTGGTATCTCCCTTCTCACTCTGCTACAGCATCATCTTCTAGAACCCCAACCTGAAATTCCTGTGCTTTTCTTTCCCTTTTATCTTCATTTTCCAGTTCTCCTCTGTTCTGCAGGGAGCAGCTTCAGGCCCTTTATAACATAAATTAATCAAGTTCTGCTCTGCTCTGTCTAGTTTTTCAGCTGTGTCCATGATCTGGATTGGCCAGATCATGGGCACAGCTGAAAACCCGGTAGCTTCTATTTATGGCTAGCGTTTGAATTCACAGTCATACATGTGGTGTGGTTTCTGGTGATGATGCAGTCCGGGTTGTAACCAAGGGTAGCATAGAGTGATTAGAAGTCCGAATATTTGACAGGCCAGGCTCTGGAACAGGTCATTCACATAGAATTTGAGGCTGTGTCATATGACGTCAAGTGTTGGGGTAAAGAAGTTGATGTGCACTTATGTATTTCTTGAGTGGAATAAATGACCAAGAAATTGCTAGATGATTCTTTTGAGAAGGGAGGAAGTTGCCAGATGTAACAGAACTATTTTTAAAGAAGGAAGAAAAGTAATGGTTTCAAAGGAGTAAGTTGGAGAAAACAGCTTCTTCTATAGCAGAAGCAGTATTCCTAAGGGAGAGTCAAGTTTTGATTAGGGAAAAGGGGGGAGGTTCAGACAGGGAGTTAAAATTTATGAGACATTGATGAAGAGAAACTTCCAGAAGGCACAGTGGAAAAATATTTTGAGGGAAGACGGTGGAACAGATTTGGGGATTTACAGCACAATTTTGGGATGAGTGATTAGAAGACTAAGACTGGAGAGGCTTACTCCTTGGGGACACATAAAAAGGGATGTGGAGCACTGTGAATTTAGTTTTGATGATCTTTTGTAGGAAAGTGGGTTGCTTGGACCCAGCCCTAAGGTCCAGAGGCTTCATCTGGAGATGATGAGAAATTTCTGATAGGCTGGGCATATCTGCCCTTTAAGCAGTGGTACAGCTGGATTTTGGCTTCTCATAAAGAATTTGTCCTAAGGAGTGCATCAGGACATTCACCACCATCTTATTTATTTTTGATAACAAAGAAACGGGGAATATTTTAAATATCCAACCGTAAGAAAGTGGTTAAGTCCTGTATGCCACATACATTAGGAAATTCTGTGTAGGCATAAAATAATTATGTGGAAGTATATTTAGTAATATGAGGAAGTAATATGATATATTTTTAAATAAAAAAGTATCATCTATGTGCATGTAATTATGTACAGGTGAATGTGATTAGCTATATTCTAATTCTTGGGTTCAACATTGGTTCTATGACTATACTTTATATTACTAAAAACATAAATAAATTAAGAGGATCATGGCTGGAAGAAGGATGAGTGTGCCATGATCAAGAATTATGATTAATAAGTTGTGTCCATCTGAGGGTCTGCCAAAAAAAGAAAATCATTTATAAAATAACATGAACAGTGTGATCCTAATTTTTGTTAAGAATGTATGAACCAC
>NW_007727650.1:23245-25831 GCF_000696425.1 Galeopterus variegatus
AAAAAAAGAAAATCATTTATAAAATAACATGAACAGTGTGATCCTAATTTTTGTTAAGAATGTATGAACCACATTTTGTCTTGCTCCTCATTTCCCATACCTTTGAACTTGTTGATTATTCTCTGTATTTTAGCTCAGTCTGACTATATTAGTTATCTATTACTATGTAACAAATTAGTCTACCCCCCCCCCAAAAAAAAAACCTTTGTGGCTTAAAATAATAAACATTTATTTCACAGTTTTTGTGGGTCAGGAATTTGGGAACAGTTTGCTGGGTGGTTCTGTCCCTAGAGTTTGCAGTCAGGATGCTGGGAGGTGCTGTAGTCATCTGAAGGCTTGACTGGGGCTGGAAGACCTGCTTTCAAGGTAGTACACTTACAAGGCTATTGGTGAGAGGCCTCAGTTACTCAGTGAATGGGCCTCTTCATAGGCTTGCTTGATTGTCCTTACAATGTGGCAGCTGGCTTCTCCCAGAGTGACTGATCTAAGAGAAAGAGCAAAGAGGTAATCACGATGCCTTTTATAACCTAATTTCAGAAGTCACATACTAACACTCCTGTTACAGTCTATTCATTAGAAGCGAGTCACTCACAGGGCAAAGAGATACAGCAGCTGGAGGTTGGAAGCTGGGCAGTAGGTGTTGAAGTAACAGGCCTAGGGGGTACAAGTGAAGCAGTGACAGCTTGTTACACTCCATCATTCAAAAACTCTTGAAATATTAATGTCATTCCAGTAATAATTCTTTCCCCTCATTTTCAGTATGTGGAGTAGATTGCCTCCCAATTATGGTTCACATCCTCTTCCTTCGCTTTCCCACTAAATGTCCAGGTGCTTTTACCTAATTTATGAATTACTTTAATTTAATCATTTTAATTGGATGTTCCCAATATTTACTAGCATCTGCATGGTTTCTCCTATTTAAAATGTAAGACATTAGGTGCCTGACTGCATAGAATCCTGGAATTGGAAAAAAAACCCTAGAGTTCCTGCAAGTCAATCTTCCATCTGCTCTATACTTTCTTTCAAAGCTTTTTTCACACATGATCACATAGGATCTGCCTGCATACTTCAACTGAAAGGGGTTCACTATCTTTCTACCATGTAAATGTATTTAGTAAATGCTTTAGGATAGTTCTTTATTTTAGAAACTTGACATATCAAAGACAGCAAGTTTATAAGATATATTAACACCCATGGCAGCTCATAGTATGACTCAGAACTGCCTTTCAAACCTGAGATCAGAGGAGAGATTATTGCTTAGTCTTTTACAGAGCTCATCTGATGCCTTGATGAGTACTTTTGGCAGGAAATAATCGTGAAGTTCAGACTCTTTCTCTTATCTTCTCTGGCTCTGACACTGAGTTTGGGGTGATCATATACCCTGGCTCTTTTTTCTACTTTTCCAAAAGGCAGAGAAAATAGGAAAAGATTCTCATTACTGGATGCTAGCCCTGATTCTTCAGCATATGAGTCAATAAGTCAGTACTATTTACCTAGGAGGTTTATAATGATTACTTCATGTTTTAAATTCAATCCTGATTTTCTTGCAAATACAGCATTCAGGGGAAAAGAAAGAATTCAGCTGTCTGTACAAACATATGGAAATCAATGATAAATGGACAGAGACTGCACAGTATATTTATTAACCAAGCTCATATAAATCATAATTTTTCAACCATTTATTAAACTAATAGGATTGCTTTGAGAACATCAAAGAATTCTTTATTAAGTAAATAATCATGTTTATCCACTCAGTTATGGGGAAAAGCAAATCATTCACACTGCATTTACTCTGCCTCATCGGATTTCATTTCTCTTAAATGTCAGCCATTGATAATTTTTACCGAACAACCTGTGATAAAGTCCAAATTTCTACCAGTCTTCAGTCACCTCTCCAGTCCAGGAAAGAAGATTCTTGCTTCTTGGATTTCCATTCTTTCTTCTGCAACTGGGTAAATTCTCTATGAGGCTTAAAATGGCTCTCCCACAGTGAACTCAAATTTATGTAGTTGGTTGCCTTGGCCAACTCCTTCTTCCTTCCCTCTTTCTTTATTCATTCTATGCCAGTCTCTTTATTATCTTAACACCCATGCACATCTCACTGGCCTACTTTGTTGATTAGGCATGAGCCAGATAGCCTCAGCACCTGGGACAATTCCCTCTATTTCCATTCTTGTTCTCCATTGCACAGCCAGCTGGTGCGGGCTCAAAAGAACACTGACTTTTTCCAGTGTTGATAGGAAGAAAATGCAATTAGGAAGTTAAATCTGCAACATAGTCAAACGTTTGTTCTTTTGATTTGTAATATCAATGTTGTCCTAAAAAATATTTTTACAGATCAGAATGTTATAAATAAAAATGTATTTTAATCATTCTTAGCATGTAGCAGGGGAGTGTCATATTCCATTCAATTGTTATTGACCCCTGTAAGGCCACTCATTGGGCCTGCTGGGAAATATGAAGATTTATTGATTTATTCAGTAAACATTTACTGAGTACCTGCTATGTTCCGGACTCTGTTTGTGACACTGGAGATACAGAGATCAACAAGAAACGTAAGACTCTTGATCTCAGGGAGCTGCTATT
>NW_007727650.1:26681-27983 GCF_000696425.1 Galeopterus variegatus
ATATTTGTTCCAACTTTGATGATGAGTAGAATAGGTGATGATTCTTTTCCTGCAAGAGTTTACAGTCAAGAAAGATTCTAAGACTGTACTCAGTTTAGTGTAGAACCTTAAGCATGTACCTATACGTTTTATGTTAAAAATGGCATAAAATCACACAATTCAAAGAATAAAATAAATATCTATGAGTCCATACTGATATAAATAAATGATTGAATAAATAAATAAAGAAAGGTGGGAGAATGGATGAATGTTTCTGAGGAAGAATTCTAAATAATATTAGCTGATACTCCCTTCTCAAAAACAGAAAGCTTAATTTCTCTCTTTTGAGTGTGGTCTGGACTTAGTGGCTTGATCCAAAAAATAGAGTATGAAAAAGGGAATATAGAAACTTTATAGTGGAGAAACTTGACAAACACCACCTTACCAAGTGATGCAGGTTAACCTCATCAAGGACAAGTCATGTTGATGTCATGTACCCTCTGATTTGATATGATAAGAAGGGCACATCACTTCTGTGTTATCCATCCCCCAAACCCATAACCCCAGTCTAATTATGAGAAAAACATCAGAAAAACCCATGTTGAGAGACCTAGAAAATTCTTGACCAGTACTCTTTAAAACTGTCAAGGTCATAAAAAACAATAAAAGACCATTGCAGATTGAAGGAAACTGAGGAGACATGATAACCAAATTCAATGTGGAAACCAGGATTGAATCCTGGAACAGGAAAAGGACATTAGTGGGAAAACTGGTGAAGTTCAAATGAAGTCTGTAGTTTAGTTTAATAGTGTTGTACAAATATTAATTTCTTAGTTTTGACATTTTGACATGGTTACACAAGTTGTTAACATTCAGGTAAGTAAGTGGGGTGGGGGTATATGGTGACTCTCAAATGCAAAATAAAGAATGATGTGTACGTAGGGTATAGCAAGCATTCTATTTATCTCATGCACTGTAGAATATAGAGTGTGGGGAGAGACTAGTTAGTGACAGGAAAATCGGACAGCAGACTTATTGCAATAGTGCTGGCTAGACTTACTTGAGGGAAAGACTCAGAGGAAAGAGACCAAATTAAAGAATGCACTTATGCTGTCTTCTGAAGTCATGTAGCACACTTTTTATTCTATTACACTTTTTGTCTAAATCATTACTGAATGTACATTGGGTGCATTGTACTGAGACCCCTGAATGTGTGAAACAATAATTAGTAAATCATGGATTCACCTGGAGAAGGCTCATAGTCACTCATTTTGAACAGATTGTTTGCTGCCTCAGATGATTTTGTTACATTTATTAGTCAGG
>NW_007727650.1:29725-31309 GCF_000696425.1 Galeopterus variegatus
TTTTTTCTTTTTCTTTTTTTTCCTCCTGCACATATAGGGTTCCTTTAACTATACTATAATCTCCTTAAGAGCAAGGACTGGATCTCACACTTCTTTAAATCTACTACGGGGACTTATATGGTAGCCAGCCTCCAGGATGGTTCCCAGTGTTCCCTGCCTACAGTATTCATACTCTTGTGTAGTACTCTTCCATAGTGAGTAGGCCTGATCTGTACAAGCAATAACATATTGAGGAAAGGATAGAGTGTGACTTCTGAGGCTAGAGCATAAAAATCATTGTGGCTTCCAGCTTGTGCTCTCCTGGATCAAACACTCAGGAGGAAGCCAGCTGCCACATTGTGAGGACATGTAAGCAGCCCTATGAAGAGGTCCATCTGGTGAGGGATTGAGGCCTCCTGCCAACAACCACCATGAACTTGCCAGGTCTGTGAATAAGCCACCTTGAAGAGGATCCTCCCTTGATCCCCAGTTGAGATGTTGATGNTCACTCATTTTGAACAGATTGTTTGCTGCCTCAGATGATTTTGTTACATTTATTAGTCAGGATAAGTAATACTAGGTGCAGTAACAAACAACAATAAAATTTCATACGTGAGTTTCATAAAAAGTCTTGCAAGCGCACCATGGATCAAGAATGGCTGTAGGCAGCAGCCTACTCCAAGCAGCCTTTCTGGAACACAGTGACTCCATCCTTCTTTACATCCTAGAATCACCAAATAAAGAAGGAGAAAGAACAAGGAGAAGACAAAGCTTGGCCTAGAGATGGCACATGTCATCTCCTCTGGTGTGGATTGAATGTCTCCCCCAAACTCATTGAAGCTTAAATTGTGTCCCCTAAATTTCCAGGCATTGGAAACTTGACCCCTACTGTGACAGTGTTGAGAGGGTGGGAAATCCTATTGTCATGATTGAAAAGTGGGGCCTTGGGGAGGTGATTAGATTGTGGGATCATGCCGTAGTGAGTGGATTAATAATGGTGGTCAGGAATGTGGTTCTGAGAGCTTTAAAAGGAGAGCACATGAAAGTTTCTCTCTTTTCCACCATTTTTGCAAGGTGATACTCCTTGTTGCTTAAATCATCACCAAGGGGGATGGCCCAGTGGCGCACTCAGTAGAGTGCGGCACTTGGGAGCGCAGCAACGCTCCTGCCAAGGGTTCAGATCCCATATAGAGACCGGTCTGTTCACTGGCTGAGCACGGTGCGGGCGTGACATCGAGGGTCGCGATCCCATTACCGGTCACAAAAAAAGACAAAAAGGAAAAAAAATCATCACCAAGGAAGACCTTCACCAGATGTGTTCCCTGGACTTTGGACTTCCCACCCTCAGAAACGTAAGCAATAAATATTATTTCTTTATAAATTAACCAGTTCCAGGAATTTTGCTTTAAGCAACAGACACTGACTAAAACATCCTCTTACATTCCATTGCCAAAAACTATTTATATGGCCATACCAAAATCCAAGAGTGATAGTGAATGGAGTATAGTAGTATATCCGGGAAGAAACAGAGAACATAGATATTGCTGACTCCTAGCCATTTGTCATAGTTTTGTTTTGTTTCTTTTTTCCTTAAATAGATTTTTT
>NW_007727650.1:32173-63664 GCF_000696425.1 Galeopterus variegatus
GGTCTGTGAATAAGCCACCTTGAAGAGGATCCTCCCTTGATCCCCAGTTGAGATGTTGATGCCTGCACTTTCAAGTTATCAGAGCATTTTTACAAGATCACACCCATCCGTTCATTCATCAAGTATCTTTCGTTTGTTCCTCACTGGACATTGCTGCATAGTTATTGTAAGACTTAACCCAAGTAAGAGGTCATGAATTGGATTCTTCTCACATGCCAACTTCTAATGGTTGGTAGGGATGGCTAATGCTGTTTTTGAGTCTCTGAGGTTGTTTCCAAGGATAAAGAATGCAATCCTTTATACATTAGTAATACTGGCCAGGGAAATGGAAGTAGGTAGCAGTGGCTCGCGAGCTATGTATTTCCCATCTCCGATCTAGGTATTCTGACTTGTTTTTCAAGCCTTTACGATCAATTAGGAGCCCATAGGCTCATAGTACATCTTGGCCTGGATAGGGAACCCAGAGCTTCGGGCCTGACAAATGACATGAGGGGAAAGCTGAAGCCATAATGCTTTTTGGCCATAATTCAATCAATTAATCTGGTTTTATTTATTGTCTACCATGTGGCTTATACTATGTAGTGATTAAAAATTGGTTGCTGAGAATGATAAGGTTCCTGGCTCTTGTAAAAGACCTTACTTCTCATTTCTAGCTTCATATTCTTGTGATTGGATTTTTCTAACTCCAGAGTCAAAGGCAAAAATATTTGTTAGGTTACTTGGAATTTAAAAGAAGCGTAAGATGCATTCTACTCTATCAGCACACATTTATATTCAGAGCATAATATAGTGGCCTATGTTTGCTAAATGCATAAATTTTCAGGTACTTGCAAAATGCCAGAGTCATAAATCTTTTTAAGAAAACAAAGCTTATTTATTTTTCCTAAAAATCAAGCATTTTGTTTTCATGGGAAATAAGGAAAAGCTCAAAGAAGATAAAAAACCAACTATACACCCATGATCCCACCTGTCAGAACCAACCACTGTTTTGCTGATGTGCAATTTAGAAAACACATCTATTTAGGGTAATATCATATATACAATCTTATTTTGATTTCTTCAGTTATCAGCATAACAAAAGTATCCTTTGCATTGTTACTAACTCTTTGCAAATATCATTTAAGATTGCTGCTTATTTTATTATATCTATTTATCAAAATTTGCTGATCCATTTCCATAATGTTATTTTCATGGAAGGAAGGAAGGTGTTAAATTACTATAAATCTTCAGATAAGCAAAGACACTACTATTATAGAGTGAGATTATTCATTGACTCATGGAATCTTAAACCTGCAAGCCTGGCTTAGGGTGAGTAGATTACAATGCTTTTATTTTATAAAAGAGAAAAATGAGGCACAGAGTTTCCTGACTTGTCTAGGATTACCCACCCAGCCAACAGCAGAACCAGGTTTATAGCCCCAATGCTTCCAGCAATTACAGAAATATCAAAAGGAGAAAGCACTTTTCTTTAGTAAGTATTCAGCTTGGTGAATACCTTCAAAGGTATTCACCTTTGAAGTTATTGCTCCCACAGGTGTGGCTCAATAAGAAAGCAAAAAAAGCTGGAACTTCTCAGCCTGCTTGTTCACGTGAGTGTGGGCTTGTCGGTACAAAGAGTTGGAGACCATGTATAGTGGGAACAGGCTACCTGAGAGTCGTGTCTATAAACATGAGTTCCAGCCTAAGCCAGTGTAGCAAAAGCAAGTGTACCTGCTTGGATCTCAGCCTTCTCACTTTTCAATGATGGAATTATATTAGTTGATATTTACATGCTCTTAACGTTTTAGCTTCTAAGAGTGATTCTTTAGTCAATTTCAAACTCAGTGGACATTTCGAGTCCTGTGGGTTGGAGTTAGCATGAAGACTTCACAAAGTTTACTAACAGGACTAGAGTCTTAACCACCTGCTCAGTTGTGGAGGTGAGTGAATTTAATGAGCATACGGTAGGGTTATTCTTATCGGTGGTTTCACTCTCCACGGTTTCAGTTACCTGTGGTCAACTGTGGTCCAAAAACATTAAATGGAAAATTCCAGAAATAAAAAATTCATAAGTTTTAAATTGTGCACCATTCTGGGTAGTGCGATGAAATATTATGGGTATTGTTAAAATTGTTCTATGAAGGTACTTCATAAAGTTCATGGAAAGATTTACATAATCTTTTAATTCTATTTTTTCCATGAACTTTTTGAAGTACCCTCAAATTTTGTTAGTATTTATTGTTGTTAAAATCTTAATGTGCCCAATTTATAAATTAAACTTTGTCATAGGCATGTACAAGGAAAAATAACAGTATATATAGGGTTCACCATTATCTGTAGTTTCAGGCATCCACTGAGGGTCTTGGAATGTGTCCCGTGAGAATAAGGGGGAGACAATTGTATATGGAATTCAAAGCTATGTGTTTGAATAAAATATTTCTATCACCACCACAGAGAACATCTTATCTCTCTGTATTAGGACAATAAATCAAGAACTTGAGGTCAACTCAACTTCAAGGCCACAATAACAAATGAATTGTAACGCTATTTGTGGGAATGGCTTGACCATAACAAAGTTTTGTTTGACTTTCCCTGATGCTTTCAGCATCAATAGGAATTGCCTCTGATATTGCCGTTTGTTATATGCTTGACTTAACAGTTTCTATTAGGCAGTGCTTTGTAAAAGCAGAATAGACATATGCATGTTTGGAGAACTCCTGAACTCTCTGGTGCTACAATAGTAAATAGCACAGAACGGCCCTCACCTAGCCAGCTTTCTTTGCTACCCCATATGCCCCTGGGCTTGGACTCTTTTCTCACTGGTTCTGCTTGGGATGAAGTGACCATCTGTAGGGAGAAGAAGAAAGGAGTACTAACTGACGTTAATAACATTAGCAATTAAAGCTACTTGGGGTTTTTGATGACAGACAAGAAAGTACAGCCTCTCTTGCCATTCCTATTGCTAGTTGGTTGTATATTTCTGAGATTTCTTTTTATATCCCCATTAAAAAAAAAAGTTGGCATGGCAGGGAAGGTGTCAAGTGAAGGTAGCCCTGCAGCTAAAACCCCACAAATTTACCTTTAATTTAAATCCCAGAAAGATGAAGGAGGTGGTACTGGAAGAACAACTGGGGATTTCTGTGATATGTGGGATTCTGTGATGATATATTTCATATTCTATGGGGGATCCCGTCCATTGTTGGGTTCTTTTATTCATTCAGTGCATGTTTATTAAGCCCCCAGTGTGTGTCAGGCAATGTTTTCAGCTCTATGGGCTCAGCAGGGAACAAAAGAGAAAAATTCCTACTCTGAGAAGGAAAACCTCTCTGGTCCAGTGTTCTTAATGTGAAAGGCCAAGCTAGCACAGGGGTCCTTGAACAGGTTTACTTTCCAAATTCACTCTATTTTCCAGTTGCTCAGGTCAAAAACCAAACAGTCAGCTTTAACCCTCCCCATGTCTCCTATGTTCTACCTCCAAATGGTCAAAATGTCCTGTTGACTCTGCCAGAATCTGACCACCTGACCACTTTGTACCACCCCTATCGTTACCATCCTGGTTAAAACTACCGTCATTGCTTTAATGACATCACCTCCTACTGCTCGTCCCTTCGCTTAATCCAACACACTGGCCCAATTTATGGTTTGTGCCCTGGCTCTTTTCTCTGCCTGGAATATTTTGCCACCAGATAGATACTTGGCTGACTCACTCACTTCCTCTGAATTGTTTGTTCAAAATTCACCTTCTCATTGAGATCTACCTGGAATACTGACTCTCTTTTACCTTGAGAAAGGAGCCCCTGACAAGTGTTCCCTATTCCTTTCAGCCTGCTCTACTTCTTCCTTATTGCATAAAACTTACTCTTTTTTAACATAATAAACTTTAATTATTTATTACATTTTTATATTGTTTGCATCCTCTCACCCATGTAAGGTCCACCAGGGGAGAGATCTTTGTCTATTTTATTCACTGATGTTCCCAAATGCCTAGAACAGTTCTTGGCCAATAGCAAGTGATAAATAAATATTTCCTAAATGCAGGGTCCCAGATCATCTTTAAATTGATTGCAAAGTGTATGTTTGCAATGTATGGTGCAATATATGTATGCAATTTTGCAGAAAGCAGCATCATAGGTTTTATTAGATAATTAAAGGGAACTGTGGCCAAAACCAGTTGTGAAACCATTGTGTTGTGTTTACCATAATATGATTGATTTGGGGATTTCTTGGAAATAATTTAATTAGAATAAAACACATGAAATTGTAACAATGTGTCTTATTGGATGATTTCTTGACCAATGTATTGGCATGCCTAAAAATCCTTCTTGTGAAGACCAGTTTTAACAGAAGAAAAGAGAGAGAGAAAGCAAAAAACCGTGGAGAATGTTTTCCTTAGCAAAACTCTAGAGAGCAAGTGATAATGAAGCTGGTAACTAATGTTGTTATGTTAATAATAATGCTAATACTCATAATTATTGTAGGTGGAACTTTTCATTTGAAAGTCTCAAAGTGCTTTATAAACATTAATTAGTGACATTTCACAACACCCTAGTGAGACAGGTAAGTATTATTCTACCCATTTTATATCTTTAGATAAAAGAGTTTCTAAAGGTCATGTAGCAAGTTAAGGACAGAAACTAGAGTAACACTTGGAAATCCCCTTGCGCCTCCAAATTCTAGTACATCTGCTGGTGCCTGCACGTGAATGAGCCCCTTTTGTCCAGAATTGATTCGTGACCTGGGGGAACCTGGGGCTGAAATGTTCCATATATCATGTACGCTATGGTGGCCTCAGAGGAGATTTTGAAACCAAATGATGGACTTATTGTCTTGTTTTTAATTTAAAAGATTTTTTCACAACAGGTAATATCCCTTTTGCCATTCTTTCTCCATCTTTGTCTTTCCTTTTGTGGGTTTGACATTCTCTTCATTATTTTGGCCTTGTCCTTTTTATTACCTCTCCAGCCCTTCATCAAGGACTTGTGTTCTAGTCTCAGCTGTCAATGCTACTAAATAACTGTATGGCCCCAGGCAAGTCTCCAAGCCTCCCGAACCTCAGTTTTTCATCCGTAAAATGAACCTACTGGCTTAAGCATCTCTATATTTCTTTTCAGCAATAAAAGAATGTGATTCAATATAGAGAAATCCTTTGAGAGGATTTCTTCAGGACAGTCTTCATTTTGGAGGCATATAAGGCAAGAAGTTATTGGAGAGATGCTTCGCCAGAGGGGATGAGAGCCTCTAAATGTTCTGTTATTAAAAATCGTCTGGAGTAGGTTTTTTTTTGCCAGTTTTCTTCCCTTCTGAGGCCCTCTGAATGACGATAACACATTTTTATTGNCAATTTATAAATTAAACTTTGTCATAGGCATGTACAAGGAAAAATAACAGTATATATAGGGCTCACCATTATCTGTAGTTTCAGGCATCCACTGAGGGTCTTGGAATGTGTCCCCTGAGAATAAGGGGGAGACAATTGTATATGGAATTCAAAGCTATGTGTTTGAATAAAATATTTCTATCACCACCACAGAGAACATCTTATCTCTCTGTATTAGGACAATAAATCAAGAACTTGAGGTCAACTCAACTTCAAGGCCACAATAACAAATGAATTGTAACGCTATTTGTGGGAATGGCTTGACCATAACAAAGTTTTGTTTGACTTTCCCTGATGCTTTCAGCATCAATAGGAATTGCCTCTGATATTGCCGTTTGTTATATGCTTGACTTAACAGTTTCTATTAGGCAGTGCTTTGTAAAAGCAGAATAGACATATGCATGTTTGGAGAACTCCTGAACTCTCTGGTGCTACAATAGTAAATAGCACAGAACGGCCCTCACCTAGCCAGCTTTCTTTGCTACCCCATATGCCCCTGGGCTTGGACTCTTTTCTCACTGGTTCTGCTTGGGATGAAGTGACCATCTGTAGGGAGAAGAAGAAAGGAGTACTAACTGACGTTAATAACATTAGCAATTAAAGCTACTTGGGGTTTTTGATGACAGACAAGAAAGTACAGCCTCTCTTGCCATTCCCGTATAACTTCGTATAATGTATGCTATACGAAGTTATTACGTGTAAGGCCACTCATTGGGCCTGCTGGGAAATATGAAGATTTATTGATTTATTCAGTAAACATTTACTGAGTACCTGCTATGTTCCGGACTCTGTTTGTGACACTGGAGATACAGAGATCAACAAGAAACGTAAGACTCTTGATCTCAGGGAGCTGCTATTCAGTGGGAAAAGACAGATATTAAACAAGTAAACATGTAAATAAAATGATCATAAAATAGCGCAAGTGTTAGAGAGAAAATTAAAATTTAACAGAGTAATCTGAGAGTGATTGGTAGCAGTGAGGGGAGCACTAATTTAGACGGAGTGGTCAGTGATGGTTTCTGGAAGGTGATATTTGTTCCAACTTTGATGATGAGTAGAATAGGTGATGATTCTTTTCCTGCAAGAGTTTACAGTCAAGAAAGATTCTAAGACTGTACTCAGTTTAGTGTAGAACCTTAAGCATGTACCTATACGTTTTATGTTAAAAATGGCATAAAATCACACAATTCAAAGAATAAAATAAATATCTATGAGTCCATACTGATATAAATAAATGATTGAATAAATAAATAAAGAAAGGTGGGAGAATGGATGAATGTTTCTGAGGAAGAATTCTAAATAATATTAGCTGATACTCCCTTCTCAAAAACAGAACCACAAATTTACCTTTAATTTAAATCCCAGAAAGATGAAGGAGGTGGTACTGGAAGAACAACTGGGGATTTCTGTGATATGTGGGATTCTGTGATGATATATTTCATATTCTATGGGGGATCCCGTCCATTGTTGGGTTCTTTTATTCATTCAGTGCATGTTTATTAAGCCCCCAGTGTGTGTCAGGCAATGTTTTCAGCTCTATGGGCTCAGCAGGGAACAAAAGAGAAAAATTCCTACTCTGAGAAGGAAAACCTCTCTGGTCCAGTGTTCTTAATGTGAAAGGCCAAGCTAGCACAGGGGTCCTTGAACAGGTTTACTTTCCAAATTCACTCTATTTTCCAGTTGCTCAGGTCAAAAACCAAACAGTCAGCTTTAACCCTCCCCATGTCTCCTATGTTCTACCTCCAAATGGTCAAAATGTCCTGTTGACTCTGCCAGAATCTGACCACCTGACCACTTTGTACCACCCCTATCGTTACCATCCTGGTTAAAACTACCGTCATTGCTTTAATGACATCACCTCCTACTGCTCGTCCCTTCGCTTAATCCAACACACTGGCCCAATTTATGGTTTGTGCCCTGGCTCTTTTCTCTGCCTGGAATATTTTGCCACCAGATAGATACTTGGCTGACTCACTCACTTCCTCTGAATTGTTTGTTCAAAATTCACCTTCTCATTGAGATCTACCTGGAATACTGACTCTCTTTTACCTTGAGAAAGGAGCCCCTGACAAGTGTTCCCTATTCCTTTCAGCCTGCTCTACTTCTTCCTTATTGCATAAAACTTACTCTTTTTTAACATAATAAACTTTAATTATTTATTACATTTTTATATTGTTTGCATCCTCTCACCCATGTAAGGTCCACCAGGGGAGAGATCTTTGTCTATTTTATTCACTGATGTTCCCAAATGCCTAGAACAGTTCTTGGCCAATAGCAAGTGATAAATAAATATTTCCTAAATGCAGGGTCCCAGATCATCTTTAAATTGATTGCAAAGTGTATGTTTGCAATGTATGGTGCAATATATGTATGCAATTTTGCAGAAAGCAGCATCATAGGTTTTATTAGATAATTAAAGGGAACTGTGGCCAAAACCAGTTGTGAAACCATTGTGTTGTGTTTACCATAATATGATTGATTTGGGGATTTCTTGGAAATAATTTAATTAGAATAAAACACATGAAATTGTAACAATGTGTCTTATTGGATGATTTCTTGACCAATGTATTGGCATGCCTAAAAATCCTTCTTGTGAAGACCAGTTTTAACAGAAGAAAAGAGAGAGAGAAAGCAAAAAACCGTGGAGAATGTTTTCCTTAGCAAAACTCTAGAGAGCAAGTGATAATGAAGCTGGTAACTAATGTTGTTATGTTAATAATAATGCTAATACTCATAATTATTGTAGGTGGAACTTTTCATTTGAAAGTCTCAAAGTGCTTTATAAACATTAATTAGTGACATTTCACAACACCCTAGTGAGACAGGTAAGTATTATTCTACCCATTTTATATCTTTAGATAAAAGAGTTTCTAAAGGTCATGTAGCAAGTTAAGGACAGAAACTAGAGTAACACTTGGAAATCCCCTTGCGCCTCCAAATTCTAGTACATCTGCTGGTGCCTGCACGTGAATGAGCCCCTTTTGTCCAGAATTGATTCGTGACCTGGGGGAACCTGGGGCTGAAATGTTCCATATATCATGTACGCTATGGTGGCCTCAGAGGAGATTTTGAAACCAAATGATGGACTTATTGTCTTGTTTTTAATTTAAAAGATTTTTTCACAACAGGTAATATCCCTTTTGCCATTCTTTCTCCATCTTTGTCTTTCCTTTTGTGGGTTTGACATTCTCTTCATTATTTTGGCCTTGTCCTTTTTATTACCTCTCCAGCCCTTCATCAAGGACTTGTGTTCTAGTCTCAGCTGTCAATGCTACTAAATAACTGTATGGCCCCAGGCAAGTCTCCAAGCCTCCCGAACCTCAGTTTTTCATCCGTAAAATGAACCTACTGGCTTAAGCATCTCTATATTTCTTTTCAGCAATAAAAGAATGTGATTCAATATAGAGAAATCCTTTGAGAGGATTTCTTCAGGACAGTCTTCATTTTGGAGGAATATAAGGCAAGAAGTTATTGGAGAGATGCTTCGCCAGAGGGGATGAGAGCCTCTAAATGTTCTGTTATTAAAAATCGTCTGGAGTAGGTTTTTTTTTGCCAGTTTTCTTCCCTTCTGAGGCCCTCTGAATGACGATAACACATTTTTATTGAATATAAGGCAAGAAGTTATTGGAGAGATGCTTCGCCAGAGGGGATGAGAGCCTCTAAATGTTCTGTTATTAAAAATCGTCTGGAGTAGGTTTTTTTTGCCAGTTTTCTTCCCTTCTGAGGCCCTCTGAATGACGATAACACATTTTTATTGTCTTGTGACCAGGTTAGAGAAAACTGGGTTGGTCCTTAGTTCCTGTCATTGGGGTTTTGTGAAAAGAATATCCTTTGTGGGAAAGGTTCTTCCTTTCAGACTTCATCCGTGGCTGTTTCTGCTTCTTTAGAAACCTCTTTGTCTCTCTCGGGGAGTGTCAATTCACATCTTAATCACTTTGTGTGTAATCTCATTAGAGATAATCCCATTTGCCAAAGTGTCAGTATCTTCACTTGGTATAGAAGAAGGGATTCCTATCATTTGATTTGGAAACCCAGTTCAGCTTGAGTTATAAATAGAGCAGTCATAGATGAGTTCTCCTTTTGACTTTTGGCTGACTTTGAAATAGATGAGAGGTGGGTTCTTTAAACCTGTCACACTAAATCCTATCAATCTTGGCTTTCGACAGAAAGGATATTATCTTTTTTTTTTGGTAATTTAAATAAGCAAACATTTTGTTCACTTACAGAAAAATCTAAAATGACTTCAATAAATTAATCTTGTAATTATGTCCTCTTATGATTACCCTGATTTCATTTGTGAAGGTAAAAATACTTAAAATAAGCAAACAAATGCAACACACACACACAAACACACAAACAAAAGACCTCCCTCCCCTTGTTTTACTTTGAACACTTGCCTTGTAATGATTCTTCTCAATCAGTCCCGAAAAGGTAAAGTTCCAGTTCATTCAAGCAACCACATTTGGTGATTGAGGGCCTGTTTCAAGGAGGTCCTGGGATAGATCGCATGTGGAGCTTGATGATGTGAGCAGGGATCAGTTTTTGCAGGAAATGCCAATTTATATGGCTCTCTGTTTGTCATAACACATGCATTAAACACATGAAATATGTGGAAACCCCATCTCTCTTTGCCGTTTCCCTTCCCCCATATGCAACAAATTCAAATCCTCGTATTCTTAAAGTTTTGTGTGTGTGTGTGTGTGTGTGTGTGTGTGTGTGCGCGTGTATAGAACAGCAGTCATTTTCATTTGATGGTTTGAAAAAAGAAAAGATGTTGGTACCACTCACTGACTGGCTAATGAATAATCAGATTTCACAGCGTGAGTGCTGGGGTGGTAATTTGGTTGCACGCCATGCTCCAAACCCATGGAATAGTGCTTCATTAATGTGAAGACCTGTATAATCAAACAATTAGCAGTCTCTCTGCAACGAAGGCAGCTTTTCATCAGCATATATACTTCGTCAAAAGATGAGTCCCAAATCAGTGGATCTGACAGCATCTAGACTTATACTAACTCATAGCTACCATAACATGTTGCTGCTTTATGCCCATATTGGAGCTAAGAATTTAACAGCAACTTGTGCTTCAGCATCACTGAGGGATAGCAGATATCTGTAAGAAATATGGCATTAGGAGTATGCCTTCTAATTTTATTTATATAATCTTTTATTGTGCAGCTGCCATATTTTTCCTCATTTTACAGTGTTTAGGGTTAAGAAGCTTGGAAACATACTTTGAATTATCATGGGGAAAGAGGAACTTTGATCCTTCTTTTATTTTGCTTATTTACATCAGTGATTTGTGTCATCTTTAGTCTAATACAGCTGATTAGCCTCTTTGGAGACTTTGTCTCGGTAACCATGGAGAAAGGGTGCTGTTTTATGGCAAGATCTTTCATTTGCTTTGTAGACTAATTCACATTAAATGAATACCCAACAGGGTTGCTCATAGGACCAGGAGGTAGAGACCTTGGGTTCCTGGTGCCCTATGGTTTTGAGTCTCTTTCTACTCCCTAAACAAGCCCTGAATATATTGGGTAGCTTTCAACATATCACTCAGTGGCAAAGAGGTAATAAGTACTAATTCAGTACTTTTTTCTTTTAAAGGTAAAATGTAAATTTATCAACAAACTTCAGTGGATGTATGGCTGTTTGGTGATTAGTTTGGCTATTCTAAATCAGGGGTAGCAAACTTTTTCTGTGAAAGGTCACATAGCATATATTTAGGCTTTCTAGGTCAAGAAGAAAATCAAAGATATTTTGTAGGTACTCATATAACAACTATTTGGAAACCATTCTTAGCTTCTGGGCCTCATAAAACCATGTGGAGGGCTAAATTTGGCCAGTGAGCCATAGTTTGTCAATGCTTGGCCTAAATCACAGGCTTTAAAAAATCTTTCTCTGTTGTTGAACAAATCAATAGCCTCTGTGTATATTAATTTTCTTTCACACATGGTTGTTGTTTTGTTGGGGATAATGCAAATTTTGCAAATATTGTGTTTGTGCAATAGACATTTTTAGCAATAATCAAAAAAACATATGGTATGGTTAGAATTCATTGTGCAGAGAGGTTAAAAAAAATGCACAAACCTGAAATACTTTCTTAGTGTCTTTTCATAGACTGAGAATGGTAGTGGGACAAGTTACTCAGTTTATTCAGGTTGTTCATGTTGATAATCTTCAAATAATGGAGCATGGCTCTACCTGGGTCAAGGTTTGGGGTCTGATCTCAGGATGGGGATAATGATTTTACATAAAGGAAAAACTCTGCTGCATGGCTACCAACTATCTTTACTCAAGTCAACTCTCAAAATAGCTGAACATATTATCTGAGAGTATGGTTGAATTAAGGACAACTAGCATCAATTCTGGAAAGAACATGCCCTTCGTGACAAATCTCAGATCAGATTCTAAATTTGAATATTAAAACAATTATTTGTAAACACAATTACAAGCAGGATGGAGCAAGGGTTCCAAGGGCAAGTCATGTCCTACCATTCACATGCTTTCTTTCACAGGTTACTCATGTGGTAAAACAATGAAATATGATGGATGTAATATTTCTGGACTCCACCAGGGTGTTTGATAAGGTCTCTCATGAGATCCCTGTTGACAGGATGGAGTAATATGTATTTAAAGTTAGCATGTTAGGGTGGGTTAACTAATAAAATGTCAGGCAACAAAGGGTGCTGGCTAACTGTTTGGTATGGGTAGGATTTCTAGTAACTGCCCATTGGATGTTGTTCTCCACCTGTTCTGTTCCACATTTTCATTAAAGATTTGCACGAGGATACAGAAGATATTTTTATCAAGTCTGCAGATGATGGAAAAGCCGAGGGAGCTTACAAACTCAATGGATAACAGAGTTAGGGAATCAACAAAATCTTAGGGAGCTAAACTTATTATTTAAATTAATGGCAACAACAACAATAATAACTAATTATATAAGTCCTGGATAGAGGGAGCTTACAAACTCAATGGATAACAGAGTTAGGGAATCAACAAAATCTATACAACTTACTAACAGTGTGAGAAAAGACAACAAAATACCATTTAACTGGATAAATATACAACTTATTATTTAAATTAATGGCAACAACAACAATAATAACTAATTATATAAGTCCTGGATAGAAAAGTCCTTCCTTAGCAAAAGCAGAAATAAAAACTTGGTTTCAGTTTTCAGTAGTCTCAGTGGGTCCACAGGATAATTGACATTACCTTTGACTGCATTCACAAAATTCAATGATCTAAGACATTCACTTAGAGCCCCAAATTTTACTCTATTCTACTCAAAGCATACTTAGATGGTTTGTTAAAAAGAAATAGATCAAATAAAGGTATGTTTGATGAAGAACAACTTACTTCTTGCCAGGCATTGAGGCAACAAATATGAAAAAGCAATTTTACATCTCACTACACTGACCCCACATTGCTCCAGTAGCTTACCCGTGCTGGGTTCTCTCTGACCTGCCAGTCTTTGAATGTCAAATGCCATGCAACGATAAAGTCTACAGTCCTTTAGGGCTTTTTCCCTGATCTCAACAGTGAGAAATAACCTACTCCTTTTTGAACCCCCTCAGTACAATATTTATTACAATTATTACTGATTAGTAGTCTGGATATTTACACATTGATTTTCTGTTAGAATACATACATCATTAAGAGTGGGAACTAGGCCTTATTTCTCTCTAATGTCTCTAGAATAGTGCCCAATAGCTAAGACATGCTCAATAGATTTTCATTGGAATAAAGAATGATTCAGTTGGGTTAAAGGTGGGGGCTTTTGATTTACGGTATATGGCAACATGAAAAGAAGAAATAAAAAAAAAAAAAAAAAAAAAAAAAAAAAAAAAAAAAAAAAAAAAAAAAAAAAAAAAAAAACACCTAGACTCCTCTCCTCCTGATCTGCTCCTGCTGAGCACAACTATCTCTTTATGTTGCCCGTGGTCCCTTTCTAGAAGGGCTGGACTTTGACTCAGTGGCTTCTGCTTCTTGCATACTCGAGTCAGCAAGGGGTGAACACGGAACAGTTCACATTCCACTTCATGGCTGTGGGTCTTCATTTCCTATCCCACCATAAGGGCTATTTGGACGTATAAAACTTTACTTTGGTCCAAGGATATGAAAGCATTTACATTGGAATAACTCAAACAATGAAACATGGGCACTGGACATTCTTTTTATTATTATTTTAAAATTATTATTTTAATTTATTGATAAACAATATGTTGATTTTCGTGTCCCTTTACCAATTCCTCCTTTCTCCCCCTCCATCTCCCTCCCCCCCATCGACATCATCTCTGTTCACTTGTCTGGGCACTGGACCTTCTTGATCTTACAGGTTCTTTAGGCAGCTTTCTCCTCAGCTTTCTCCCATCTCCTGCCATGTTATTGGACCCCTTATTCTGTTCTTTCCATCCCCAAATTCCTGACCATCCCTCATCCAAAACAGTTAGATGGCTTTCGTTTCTGTCTCCTTACAGGCTCTGCTTTTTCATTTTCCACGCAAAGTAGAGAAAGGTTTCCTCTCTCAAAATTGCCTTTGCCAGTACGTCAATACCACTTTCTTCCCCAATTTTAAGTAAACAGAAGACACAATGGGGACTCTGGAAAAGCCTAAAGCTCTTTAGTACTTGAGGCTGGTCCTTTAACCTCATGTTCAAGACCTAGTAATGTGTTGTTCAATCAACTTAGTTCTTGAAATTGGAATAGAATAAAACTGAAAATATCAGCATATTCCCATCTAGAGAAAGTGTAAATATTGTTTTGTGAGGATTGTTTCAGTTGTGTTTCCGCACGTGTGTCCTGGGCTGTAATATGAAACATGTTTCTTATGCTGTTAAACACACTTTTTCAATTTTGCTGAGACTCAGTTTCCTTATCTTCCAGCTAATGAGGAGGAAGGAAGTTAACAAGACTGTTGGTGCATTCTTGTGGTCTCCCCAAATCTCTTCTAGGTGGGCTTCTTATTGGGCTTAGATGAAGACCCAGCTTTTTGACACAGGTATGTTGCTAGGCATTTCTAGTTTCTAGTTTGAAGATGTAAATGATGTAGCTTTAAAAAAGGAGTTATTAAATAAGTCTTAAGGTTTTTGCAGAACTTAAAAAAAGAAAGAAATCTTTTTTTCCCATCCAAGGACAAAGAGGAAAGCAGAGGCTATTGCATATCCTGGGGGGAGGGGGAGCTGCTGGCATAGACACAAATAACCAGGATTCCTGGAAACATATGAATCTTCCTAAAATATAGGCTTGTGCTTGCTTGTTTGTTTGTTTGTTTTTCAAGAACTGCCTTTATTAGTGGCAGCAAAAGAGTAAAATTCGTTGGTGGCAGACACCCCTATGAAACGTAAAAGCCAATTCTCCCTTCTCTTTCTCACCATCTGGAGCCTGGTACCCCTTCCCACCACTTTGTTCTCTGTTCCCACTCCCAACTCTACCTTTGGAAGCAGGAAAACACAAAACTAGAGATTCCAGTTTGCTCGCTGGATTGAACCCAGGCACCTATAAGCCAGTGACAGGGCAGTAATCTTAAATCAGTATCTTTTTTCCTTCCAGACTCTCACCCGTTAGAAGATTATACGCATTCTCAGAGAGCCTAGTCATTGACAACGATGGACTTATGCTTTAGGCTGCACGTCTGTGCTGCAGGTGGGCAACATACATAGCATTTCTGGGTTTCCTTCACCTCTAGCTTGTTCCATTAGAAGATTATACGCATTCTCAGAGAGCCTAGTCATTGACAACGATGGACTTATGCTTTAGGCTGCACGCCTGTGCTGCAGGTGGGCAACATACATAGCATTTCTGGGTTTCCTTCACCTCTAGCTTGTTCCTCTCCTGTAATTCACCTAGTACCCGTGGGGGAAGAAAGGACACCTTCCCTCTTCCCCTAACAAGCCCAGTCACTTCACAGCCAGGCTGTTTCCCTGCAGAAATCAGGAAGGGAAAGAAGAGGGCAACTGTCTACAGCATGTACCCATGGCAGGTCTGGCCAGTCTCCCCCTTTTTCCCCCTTACTGCATCTCACCTGCTCCCTGAGAAATGAGAAAGAGAAAATGCGGCCCAAGTTTAAATATAACTTCTGTTACAGAGAAGTGCCACAGTGCCGAAAAATCAAGGGAGGTTCTAATCCTGGGACCCTTCTTCTTTCAGCACCTCCTGTTTCAGTAGCAAGGCTATTTTATTTAGAGTTCATAAGCAATGATTGGCCTTTTAATAACCAGTTTCAAACAGGAAGCAGAGAAAAGATGGAATTTATTTATTTTGGGGATGCCACAATAAAAGATTAGATACTTTAAATTCACAAGGGCTCTGTAATCCCCTTAGAGAGTGTTTCTATAGGAGAGAGACCCTGGACAACTGCAGTGCTTTAAGGTGCTTTCATGAGCATTTCCAGCAGACACACTGACATGTGTGTTCCCTAACATATGGCCTGAGCCAGCAGAACAGGGAGCAGGGAAAACAGCCATGCAAAGACATGGATCACCAAGAAAAAAGCATAACGTTGCACGAACTCCCCTTTTGAGATTCATACATACAAATCGGGCTTGACTTACTCATATTTCTGGAAGCAACTGTTAGGATAATAATATTTTAAGTTATTTTTTTAAAGTTTAAAAAAATTTTTTATTTACTATTAGCATAATCATTTTTACGAATCGTAATATTTCTTTATGCCCTTTGCCCAACCTATCCCTTCCCAAACACCCTCCCTCCCTGTCCCCCATCTCTAGTATCCTTAGGTTTGTTCTCTCCTTCTGAAAATTCAACTTATTGTTGTAGCATTTTCTTTCTTTCCTTCATCCCTTCCTTCTTCCCTCCTTCCTTCCTTCCCTCCTAGCAGCCAGTTATGAGTGCAGTTCTTCTAAAAATCATTGAGAGAAAATTTAGAATGGGAAGTCTAAACATTTATTTAATATCTATCTGCCAAGCTTAAAACATACCAACCCTCTCTAAACTGTGTGGTTTTATGTTGACACATCCATGAATATAAAGCTACAATATATGAATATAAGAAAACAGTAAGTTTAGATAACTCAGCATATCACTGGGGAAGGTGCATTATTATTCACTTATGGTTGATAAATGTTAAACTGAGAATAAAGTTAAAGCTAGTTTTTTATCATAAAAACCACCAGTTTTCCTTCTACCCCCCAAAAACTCGTAGAAATTTATTCTTTTATCTTTTTGTACTTTATAACTAAAAGAATATCTTTCTTTTTTGTTGTTGTTGCAAAAAAACTTAGATTTAACAAATCATTGCCATGAGCTAACCCACATTTGAATCTAGAAAATGCATTTGGCATTATCCTTCTCTGTTCACATATATTTGGAGTAAATTACATCAAATTATATTTGAAATACCAAACTGGCATTAATGGAAGCTTTTTTTGCTCCAGGCACCATTTTAAAATAGATGAGCATAAAAATGCAGTCTGCATCATTAAGTTTATATGAAACTAGTGAGAATAAAAATCACCATGTAAGTTCTAATAAGATGTGTTTTTCATTCCAGTTTAATAACCCAAGACTATATTCATCTTCCAGTATAATAAATATACGGAGAGGAATGTATTCTTTTGTGGGCTTAACATGTTGAGGTTCCTTTTTTTTCCCCAAGAAGATAGAGTTTTCTGGGAAGCTGGGTGAAGAAAATTCTTTAATATGGCAGTGCAGAGTATTATTATCATAAATAATTAATGTGCACAGCAGAAGAAAGCCGAGCTTCATTAATAATTCTTATTTTTAGTTGGCATAAGCTAGAGGTGCTGTATCTTCTTTCATCCTATCTATGTCAATTTCCCTGATTTTAATTTAATAGATGTGAAAAATTTTAAAGGTACAGTGCATTATGCAGTGGGTTTTTGTTTTTGACTCAATAACATTCTACTGCTAATTCTGACCTGCCAAGATATTTTTAGAAACAAGCAAAAGGAAGGAGGAGGAAAAAGTTGTGATGAGGCAAGGAAGAGTGGGCATCAGCCTTTCATTTTTCATTTCCCTCTGGGACCAGTTAAGATGCTCCTTTGATTAGAACCTCAGGAAATATTAAGGAGCTCTGCTGCAAATTTGAGCTCATCGAACTTGCCTGTTTATTTTTCAAATTCAGGGTTGATCCACCTTCCATATCCTGAAAACACAGGTTCTCCCCAACACAACCATGCATTTGTGATCAGCTAAATCACTTGTCGAAACCTCCAAATCTTTGATAAGAGGCCTTTGTAATTTATTAATTCAGCCTCTGAGCAGGAAAGTGGCTAAGCATTTCTGATGAGCACAATGGAGGAAATAAAGAGCCTGCTGCAGAGGGCAGCAGGGTTGCACTTTACGAGGAAGAACAAGGAGCTTGCATGCCATTGCAACTTGGGGGGGATTAATGTGCAACCTGAACAACTCTGAGAGAACCATTCAATGTTGTTTCACGGGGGAATAAAGCCAGGAAGCAGGGGTAATTGCAACAAACTGTGGGGAAAAATAATTCTGTTATGAAATAACTCGAATCTTGGGTCTATGCAGTTTTGTAGCTCTTCCTGCTGAACACCAGGGCTGAGAGTTTTATGTGCAGCTACTGAACTCTTTCCCTAGCTCACTTTCACCTTGCAGGTATCAAGTAGCTTTCCATATAGTTCAGCTAGGGTGAGGATAGAAATTTAAGCTGCACCTACAACATGATCTGAGATCCTCCTGCACCTGTCTTCTGTGTCCAGGATAATTCATGCACTCTGTTTAATCCTATTTGCCTGGGTCTGTACTGTCAGTCCTAGAAGGCACAGCCATTGCCAGATGAGCATAGCAATCCACGTGCTTCCTTAGATCCCCAGAGCTACATCGGGCACTCTGCCTTCCTCTTAGAAGTCTACTGTAAGCTACAAAAAGAACGCAGGGCCTGGTAAGGTCCTCTACCTGCTCCTGGAGAGGATTTTGCATTTCCTAATTAAGTATAAGGTTTGAGATAGAAGATATTGTGTGGCTAACTCTCTCTAAGTTGATTGTTAGTAGCTGAGAGGATTGAGTAATTAGTAAAATGTGTCACATTTATTGAGCACTTACTATATACAAAGACCTTACTTGCTTAACACATGGGATCTCATTCTCACAGCAAATTTTTGATGAGCAGGTTAACTTACTAAAAATCAAATAGCTTGATCTGCATAATGAGCAAAAATTTTGTTTGTTGAGAGGTTAAATAGCTTTCTATGGTTGGTTACATGGCCAGGAAGATTCGTCAAGCTCAAAATAAGAGCCAAATCTATTTGGAAGTACATATCCCTGTCTACATCTGTATTTCTCTGTGTATATCCTATGTATATATGTGTCTATCTCTAGTTATCCTATATAAGATATGAAAAGGAATTTGTGTTTAGCCTCACTGACCCTTAATTCTTTATTAATTCATCATTAGCCAAATGTTAAATGTTTTAATTGGTTTGTCCAATTCTAGCATTATGCAGCATTCATCAGGGCTGCCTTTTTCTGCCATGACTTGGTGTGCTCTCAGCGAATGCAAACTTATCTTAATGCCAGTAGGAGATGATCATTTAAGGAAAAGTTAATCTGATGCCAAAAATACATATCCTACCATGAATTTCAAGTGTGCCTACAGCACCTCCAGCCAACCCCAGCACCGATGCCCCCTCATCAGTGGGCAATTTACCTGCAAACGTGGGACCATCTTTAGTCTAGGCTAGAGATCTGTGGAGCTCTGGCTGCCCTGCAGCAGAAGTCAAACCCGGACATGGACACAGGGCCTGCTTTAGGATCAGCCTCTGCTGTTAGGTGGCAAGCTCCTTATTTTAATTTAGTCAACTCTCTATGACCTCACAAACTCTAAACCTTGCCAGTGCTCTTGTCTTTGCAGATGTTTCTGCAGACACTGGTTCTGGCCTGGACATGCTCTGACCTCTTTCCACCGCCAACTGTGTACTTGCTCATAACACTGGCACTCTCTTCCCACTTCTCCCAGGAGGACCTGCTGTTTGGAATTTAATTTGTGGCTGACTTGGGTTCCTGAGGTGGGCTGTGTATTCCTTGAGAGCAGGGGATAGCTCCTATCTTCTTCAGTGCTTGGAACACAGTTGGTCTACAATAAAAATATGCTTGTATGAATGAGTAAATGATTGAATAAAGATTGCAGTATGGAAGATGCCCACTCCCTTCAGGCTAGCTGCTCTCCAGCTCCTATCCCCACCTCACCAACCTGGTGCTATTACCGTCAGGACCCTTAAATAATGTCAGTTAGAAACAGATTGGGGTCTCCAGTGTTTGGGCGTGGCTTGGCCACTGAGGTCGTCTACATGGGAAAGGTCACCCCCTAAGATAATGCCTGTGGCCCGGGCCTCTGCTTTTCATGCTCCTCTGTGCCAGTGCCTATTGCAACACACACTCTGTGTCTCTTTCTAGAGTTCCTCATCTCTCTTCAGTGACACACTGAGGTTCCAGGACCCTGCCTGGGTAATATCTTAGAATTTCCGTGTCAAGGATTCCAATGAGACAAAGACACCTGTGTTTTAATTGTGTGTTTGCCTCAAGTACAGCAAGAAAGAAGAGCTTTTGTTTCACACTCCCAGGGTCATTAACCAGCAAAGGAGAAAAATGATACAAGAGGTGAATGTTGCCAGCCGTGCAGACTGAGTATCCACACGGAAAAACAAGAATTACAGCTGGATCCCCCCTTCCCCTGCTTTCTCTGGACCAACCGTGATCTTTGCATCGCAGGGTATTTGATTACTCATAGTAATCTTGCGGTTGGAAGTCAAGAGGATGATCTGGGAATGGGTGTTTGCACCACATGTGAATATCCTGACCCGTTGCCAGCCGTGCAGACTGAGTATCCACACGGAAAAACAAGAATTACAGCTGGATCCCCCCTTCCCCTGCTTTCTCTTGCCCAACCGTGATCTTTGCATCGCAGGGTATTTGATTACTCATAGTAATCTTGAGGTTGGAAGTCAAGAGGATGATCTGGGAATGGGTGTTTGCACCACATGTGAATATCCTGACCTCAGACACATTGGGACCATGAAAAAATATGTATTCCTGAATACCAGTGTCAAACCAGGGACAAGGAATACCGGGAACTCAGTAAAACTGTTGTCTGGTGTGGTTGGTGAATGGCATATACTACTCAATAACACACTTAATAATTTAATAATAATAATTTAACTATTTAATGGAGACCATTTGTCTAGTGATTGAGAAGAAGGGCTAGAGACCTAAATTGCCAGAGCTCCACCTTTTACTAGCTGTGTGATGTTGGCAATTTACTTAACCTCTCTGTGCCTCCACTGCCTCATGTGTAAATTGGGGATACTCTTAGGGTGTGGTGAGGATGAAATACACACACGCACATAAAGACTTAAAATAGCACATGGCACTTAGCAAGCGCTCAATAACTATGAGGTATCATTTTGATCATATGCTTTAAGGAATTGAAACATAACACAATTTCTATTGAATGTTATTTAACGTTTCTTGGGTAATGAATGCAGAGTCAGGCAATACTGTGGTGGCATCACCGTCATTCTGTTAGTCAGGGAATCAACATTGGTTTAAGCCAGATTTCGTGGTGCACTGGGGATTGGGACTGTACATC
Organism: Galeopterus variegatus; assembly: GCF_000696425.1. Lineage (NCBI taxonomy): Eukaryota > Metazoa > Chordata > Mammalia > Dermoptera > Cynocephalidae > Galeopterus > Galeopterus variegatus. The sequence continues at coordinate 53,125 of NW_007727650.1, forward strand.
CCAGGTTTACCCGGTGCTCGTCCAACTTGCATAAGAAGGTGTTCCTGAACATCAATTTACTAATTTAAAATGATCATAACTTTCCACCAAATTGAATCGTATATTTCCATATTTTCCCCTTTATTGGGAAACCAGATTATGATTCCACAGCTGGTCTGTGAACACAGGGAATTGTGTAATCTGGAGGCCACTTCTGCAGACTGGTGGTGGCTAACTGAGATATCCACATGCCCTCAGCATCTACCACACACTTTGGGTGTTCCAGTGAGTTTTATCTTTGCCCTGGCAGAGAAGCCATTAGAATTTCTTACTATTTCCACCTCTGTCTTTCCTAGATTCTATTCAGATCCATGCCTCTCAGGTCCACTTGCCATGGAAATGTCAAATGTCAACCTATAGAACTGTATTCCGAAACAGGTAAACTGTTGGAAGTGCACATTGACTAAATTGTCATCTCCTAATAACATCCAAGGGTGGCCCTTGGTTTCCAGTATTGAAGTGCTCCAGAATCACACTATGCAGTCCTACAATAAGAAGAGTTTTTTCCTCTTCAAAAAGTGTCACTTTCTGACATTCTTTGAGTCTGGGTGGTCATTTGGTTGCCATCTGACTTTTTGGGTGATAGCCTTACTGTCCTCTGTCTATCATCATTGTAAGTATCAACTATCATTTTGCTGGTAAACTCACAAGTACTGTTTACTAGATTATTTTGATCAATAAAATGCCAATAGACTAGATTTACTATATCTTTTAAAGTAGTCAATAAAATAAAATCCTCTAAGCTGGACCAGAAAACAGCTTATCAAAGAAACAGACCTGTGGAAGCAGAAAAAGGGCAACATGTCGTTCTTAAGGTAACTTGGGGCCAGTCTGTTATTCCACTGGCACCTATTCTAGCAAACAAAGGAACGTTGTAAGCACCCTCCAGCACATTAAAAAAAAATGCCTTACTCCAGAAAATTTGTTCCAGAAAGGATGCAGCTAAAATGGGGTTTTNCAGACCTGTGGAAGCAGAAAAAGGGCAACATGTCGTTCTTAAGGTAACTTGGGGCCAGTCTATTATTCCACTGGCACCTATTCTAGCAAACAAAGGAACGTTGTAAGCACCCTCCAGCACATTAAAAAAAAAATGCCTTACTCCAGAAAATTTGTTCCAGAAAGGATGCAGCTAAAATGGGGTTTTAACAATATCTGTGTCCTATAGTGTTTCATTTTTGATTAAAACATATCACACTCGAGAAATGATTGAACAACTGGCTGGAATTCACAAAAATATTAACTATAATGAGCTCATTGAAATAGAAACAGACGTGCTACCCTGCTGGTTGTCAAAAGTTTTCAAAGGCGGTTTCTCTTGAGTAAGCAGGGTCCTGCAGACTGTGTCCATCTGTCTTCACGGAAGAGCATTGTCCGTACTCTAGAAGGAAATTCTCCTGTGAAAACAACATTTGGAATTATTGATCTCTTGATCACTTGTAGATCTCAGTGGGAAATCAGAACGGCAACGGGCTCAGACAGGAATCACCAGTGCCAAGAACATTTTGAAAAATTTAGGAATAATAGGTGGCTGGAATGAAAACAAAATCGTATTTATTAAAGAGGGAACAGGTTTCTCCTCTCTCTTTGAATCACATAATAGGATTTTTCTAGTTTTCCCAAGGACCTCTTTGGTCTTCCCTTATTATAGCAAAAGCTTTGTTCCCAGTTCCAAAATTCCTGGGCTCAGTTTCTGAGAATTTACACTCTGTAGCTAAACACTTAGTAGGGCTCTAAGATATAAATTCTATGTCTTTGCTTAAATGTTTATCACTGGTGAACCAGAGAAAGCATAATGACTCTTACGAGCAACTGTAAGATGTTTGACAAAACAATGCAGGTTTTGTTGATACCCTCTCCTTAAACCTTGACCATAGAATTTCAACGAAGGTCAGGAGTTTGGGTATCAAATTTACTCCTTCTTTATTTTACATGGAAGAAATTAAGGCCCAGAGAAGTGAAATAAAAAGATTTTGAACTTTGTGCTCACTTTTTATTTAGGAAAATATATCTTAATTTAGTGATATAGAAGTCCAACTTTGCAAAATTAAATAAAATATAGAGAGGTTGGTTTTAAGACTGTTGAGAAGCAACCCTGTGTGTTATCCTTAGGGATGATCCTCTAAGTGATTATATATAGGCCTCTAGTTACTAGAGACACGCCTAAATATTTGTTGAATGACTAAACTGATGGAAGACTGAGTTCCATATCGCTGTTACAAATAAGTTCATGACCCATGGTGATGCATAGAAAGTGATGAAGAGAAATGTGTGAAATAATGTTAATATTAAAAGGAAAAGACAAAATAATCTGTGTCCAACAATTCTAACAGTGTACAAGTGTATCTACGAATGTTACCCAAGCACAGAAGACAATGTGAAGTGATGTATAATTTGTTTTCTGGCATGTCGTTTAAAACGAATTTCAGTTCAGGATTAGGTTGTTAGCTTAATGACAAAGATCATCGCTTTCCTTCACATTATCCCTTTGCATTTTGCTTTAGAGGCAGGTATCGAGGGAAAACTAACGGGGACAAACTTTGCTCCATGGTGCTGTTGAGGAGCATGGATGACATTTCTGTGCAGGACACGAGTGCATGTGTTCATCTAATGTCCATCTCCACCAGCAAAGAAATACATGGCCCGGGTGGTTAGTGCTTTTCTGCCCTCTGAGACCCAGGAATGGGTCCTAGTACAACACCCACCACACATACTTTCCCCTGGGTCGTCTGAGAGCTTGAAGGAAGTAGCATGAGAATAAGACTGTCATCTACAGGAAACACAACTAATACCGGTGTCAGCCCAGATCACTTCCTGGGGACTGCCAGTTGAGGGAGGGCCTTGGGCAAGCTTTCTTATCCTGGGATCTGTTTACTGCACCTGTTCAAAGACTCTTTCATAGCCAGTCCTCCTAATTCAATGCTAATCTAGCAAAAAAAAATAAAATGACCCTTACCTAAAATGAGCCACAGCTAAGGAGGCTTGTTAGACAAAGCAAAGGCCTTTTAAAACATTAATAATTGCTAAAGAGGAAAGAAATGTTTCATCTCGAAGTATTTTATGTTTTAGATCTCACAGATGCCCTGGTGTTGTCTGCTTGGAATAGGGCTGTCTATGTAACAAGGATGAAATGGTTTCAGAGGGATGAGGACCCAGCACTGCTGAGTGACTGGCTGGGGGAACAGCCTCCAAAGCAGATCCGTTCAACCGTCTTTGCTCATTTCCTATTTTTAATATTAGGGGAATATGGAGAGAAACAGGACAGAACATAGCGTTCTGGGAAACCAGTAATCAAACAGCCTAAAGCTAATGTTTACTTTTTGGAATGTTTTATGAAGGCATTACTTGGAGAAGTAAAAGAGAGAGAGAGCACCTAATGATAGCCTTTCAGTCGCGGAAAGAGAAAAGCAGCGCAGACATGATAATTGAATTTGGTTTGGATGGTCAAAATCTGTGTGATCCTACAGCTGTATTTTCTAAACCATCGCCTTGACTTTTAATACATGTTCTATGTTTTGTTTCCTTTGCCCATGGCTGCATTTGGAAATGGCTAATTACCTTAGGAGCCTGTTCATTTTCCTTTGCTGCTATGTTTTTTCTTCCCCTCTTACAAGTGGAGATGCTTTGCCTTGTTCTCAGTTCTCTCACCCAGCTCTCAAAGTGGGACAACGGGATTTGAGTCAAAGTAAACCCTGAAACTATGGAAGTTAAACCTGAAAACCCTGAAATTTGTGGGAAAACCTATGAGAGGAAAATAAATACGTCCAGCTCCATCCTCCAGGAACTTAGGTTGATGCCCACTTGCCCTCTTCCCTGCATAATTCAACCTGGTGCAGACACAGACAAACCAAGGGATGGCAGAGGGCTGCACTTCAAGGTTAAATACCAGAACTGAGGTTGGCAGAGGAGGGAAAGGAGAGGGTAAGGGAGGAGCTGGTAAAGGGCCACAAAAATGATTACATTGTATAATGTTGAATATAATAATTATCCTTATTTGAGCATCACATATTGCACACATGCATTGACATTCAGCTCTGTACCCCACAGTAATATACAATCAACTCTGTTACAACTAAAAAAAAAAAAAGATTAAATACATTTAAATTTTGGAGTCTAGATTCCAAAGTAGTGGTATAATTTTACTTATAAATTTTGAGTCCTGATTATGTTTTGTATAAACATTTATGTCCCCCAAACCCTTTTTGCAGTCGTCCAAGAGAATTATCTCTATGTGTCCCAATAGAGGTTCATTTGACCTTGGATTGCCATAAAGAGCAGCGCCATGCCCTTGCTATAATTTAATATTGCTCCCTGATGTTTATATTATGAGTTCTGGACATCTGGGAGCTCCTAGCATGGCTCTAGAATTTGAAAATTAGTCCCACATATGTGAACGTGCATAGACTTGCAATATTAAAAAAATAATAAAAGATCTATTTTAGTTGGACTCATATAAATTATTTGACTATGTTTGTCTTCTTTACTCTTTGGGTCTTGGCAACCCAGAATAACAACCCCTAATATTTAAATGAAATGTTCATAAAGTATTTTTGAATATATTCTCCCATTTGATCTACACAACTGCCATGTAAATTAAGGCACTATTTCCTTAGGACACCAGGGCTCGGGTAGGTGAACTGAGTTATTCAAGGAAAAGTGGCTAATAAGGGATAGAGCTGTGACAATGAGCCACTCATTCATTCATTCATTCATTCATTCATTCACCAGTATTTATTGAGCACCCATTATGTGCCAGGCATGACGTTAGGTGCTGAAAACATAACCAAATCCCTGTCCTCAAGGAGTTTGTCATCTAGTGAAGATGACAGGTATACACTAAAAATTAAANCAGACCTGTGGAAGCAGAAAAAGGGCAACATGTCGTTCTTAAGGTAACTTGGGGCCAGTCTGTTATTCCACTGGCACCTATTCTAGCAAACAAAGGAACGTTGTAAGCACCCTCCAGCACATTAAAAAAAAAATGCCTTACTCCAGAAAATTTGTTCCAGAAAGGATGCAGCTAAAATGGGGTTTTAACAATATCTGTGTCCTATAGTGTTTCATTTTTGATTAAAACATATCACACTCGAGAAATGATTGAACAACTGGTTGGAATTCACAAAAATATTAACTATAATGAGCTCGTTGAAATAGAAACAGACGTGCTACCCTGCTGGTTGTCAAAAGTTTTCAAAGGTGTGGCTGGAATGAAAACAAAATCGTATTTATTAAAGAGGGAACAGGTTTCTCCTCTCTCTTTGAATCACATAATAGGATTTTTCTAGTTTTCCCAAGGACCTCTTTGGTCTTCCCTTATTATAGCAAAAGCTTTGTTCCCAGTTCCAAAATTCCTGGGCTCAGTTTCTGAGAACTTACACTCTGTAGCTAAACACTTAGTAGGGCTCTAAGATATAAATTCTATGTCTTTGCTTAAATGTTTATCACTGGTGAACCAGAGAAAGCATAATGACTCTTACGAGCAACTGTAAGATGTTTGACAAAACAATGCAGGTTTTGTTGATACCCTCTCCTTAAACCTTGACCATAGAATTTCAACGAAGGTCAGGAGTTTGGGTATCAAATTTACTCCTTCTTTATTTTACATGGAAGAAATTAAGGCCCAGAGAAGTGAAATAAAAAGATTTTGAACTTTGTGCTCACTTTTTATTTAGGAAAATATATCTTAATTTAGTGATATAGAAGTCCAACTTTGCAAAATTAAATAAAATATAGAGAGGTTGGTTTTAAGACTGTTGAGAAGCAACCCTGTGTGTTATCCTTAGGGATGATCCTCTAAGTGATTATATATAGGCCTCTAGTTACTAGAGACACGCCTAAATATTTGTTGAATGACTAAACTGATGGAAGACTGAGTTCCATATCGCTGTTACAAATAAGTTCATGACCCATGGTGATGCATAGAAAGTGATGAAGAGAAATGTGTGAAATAATGTTAATATTAAAAGGAAAAGACAAAATAATCTGTGTCCAACAATTCTAACAGTGTACAAGTGTATCTACGAATGTTACCCAAGCACAGAAGACAATGTGAAGTGGTGTGAAATAATGTTAATATTAAAAGGAAAAGACAAAATAATCTGTGTCCAACAATTCTAACTGTGTACAAGTGTATCTACGAATGTTACCCAAGCACAGAAGACAATGTGAAGTGATGTATAATTTGTTTTCTGGCATGTCGTTTAAAACGAATTTCAGTTCAGGATTAGGTTGTTAGCTTAATGACAAAGATCATCGCTTTCCTTCACATTATCCCTTTGCATTTTGCTTTAGAGGCAGGTATCGAGGGAAAACTAACGGGGACAAACTTTGCTCCATGGTGCTGTTGAGGAGCATGGATGACATTTCTGTGCAGGACACGAGTGCATGTGTTCATCTAATGTCCATCTCCACCAGCAAAGAAATACATGGCCCGGGTGGTTAGTGCTTTTCTGCCCTCTGAGACCCAGGAATGGGTCCTAGTACAACACCCACCACACATACTTTCCCCTGGGTCGTCTGAGAGCTTGAAGGAAGTAGCATGAGAATAAGACTGTCATCTACAGGAAACACAACTAATACCGGTGTCAGCCCAGATCACTTCCTGGGGACTGCCAGTTGAGGGAGGGCCTTGGGCAAGCTTTCTTATCCTGGGATCTGTTTACTGCACCTGTTCAAAGACTCTTTCATAGCCAGTCCTCCTAATTCAATGCTAATCTAGCAAAAAAAAATAAAATGACCCTTACCTAAAATGAGCCACAGCTAAGGAGGCTTGTTAGACAAAGCAAAGGCCTTTTAAAACATTAATAATTGCTAAAGAGGAAAGAAATGTTTCATCTCGAAGTATTTTATGTTTTAGATCTCACAGATGCCCTGGTGCTGTCTGCTTGGAATAGGGCTGTCTATGTAACAAGGATGAAATGGTTTCAGAGGGATGAGGACCCAGCACTGCTGAGTGACTGGCTGGGGGAACAGCCTCCAAAGCAGATCCGTTCAACCGTCTTTGCTCATTTCCTATTTTTAATATTAGGGGAATATGGAGAGAAACAGGACAGAACATAGCGTTCTGGGAAACCAGTAATCAAACAGCCTAAAGCTAATGTTTACTTTTTGGAATGTTTTATGAAGGCATTACTTGGAGAAGTAAAAGAGAGAGAGAGCACCTAATGATAGCCTTTCAGTCGCGGAAAGAGAAAAGCAGCGCAGACATGATAATTGAATTTGGTTTGGATGGTCAAAATCTGTGTGATCCTACAGCTGTATTTTCTAAACCATCGCCTTGACTTTTAATACATGTTCTATGTTTTGTTTCCTTTGCCCATGGCTGCATTTGGAAATGGCTAATTACCTTAGGAGCCTGTTCATTTTCCTTTGCTGCTATGTTTTTTCTTCCCCTCTTACAAGTGGAGATGCTTTGCCTTGTTCTCAGTTCTCTCACCCAGCTCTCAAAGTGGGACAACGGGATTTGAGTCAAAGTAAACCCTGAAACTATGGAAGTTAAACCTGAAAACCCTGAAATTTGTGGGAAAACCTATGAGAGGAAAATAAATACGTCCAGCTCCATCCTCCAGGAACTTAGGTTGATGCCCACTTGCCCTCTTCCCTGCATAATTCAACCTGGTGCAGACACAGACAAACCAAGGGATGGCAGAGGGCTGCACTTCAAGGTTAAATACCAGAACTGAGGTTGGCAGAGGAGGGAAAGGAGAGGGTAAGGGAGGAGCTGGTAAAGGGCCACAAAAATGATTACATTGTATAATGTTGAATATAATAATTATCCTTATTTGAGCATCACATATTGCACACATGCATTGACATTCAGCTCTGTACCCCACAGTAATATACAATCAACTCTGTTACAACTAAAAAAAAAAAAAGATTAAATACATTTAAATTTTGGAGTCTAGATTCCAAAGTAGTGGTATAATTTTACTTATAAATTTTGAGTCCTGATTATGTTTTGTATAAACATTTATGTCCCCCAAACCCTTTTTGCAGTCGTCCAAGAGAATTATCTCTATGTGTCCCAATAGAGGTTCATTTGACCTTGGATTGCCATAAAGAGCAGCGCCATGCCCTTGCTATAATTTAATATTGCTCCCTGATGTTTATATTATGAGTTCTGGACATCTGGGAGCTCCTAGCATGGCTCTAGAATTTGAAAATTAGTCCCACATATGTGAACGTGCATAGACTTGCAATATTAAAAAAATAATAAAAGATCTATTTTAGTTGGACTCATATAAATTATTTGACTATGTTTGTCTTCTTTACTCTTTGGGTCTTGGCAACCCAGAATAACAACCCCTAATATTTAAATGAAATGTTCATAAAGTATTTTTGAATATATTCTCCCATTTGATCTACACAACTGCCATGTAAATTAAGGCACTATTTCCTTAGGACACCAGGGCTCGGGTAGGTGAACTGAGTTATTCAAGGAAAAGTGGCTAATAAGGGATAGAGCTGTGACAATGAGCCACTCATTCATTCATTCATTCATTCATTCATTCATTCATTCATTCATTCATTCATTCATTCATTCATTCATTCATTCATTCATTCATTCATTCATTCATTCATTCATTCATTCATTCATTCATTCATTCATTCATTCATTCATTCATTCATTCATTCATTCATTCATTCATTCATTCATTCATTCATTCATTCATTCATTCATTCATTCATTCACCAGTATTTATTGAGCACCCATTATGTGCCAGGCATGACGTTAGGTGCTGAAAACATAACCAAATCCCTGTCCTCAAGGAGTTTGTCATCTAGTGAAGATGACAGGTATACACTAAAAATTAAATAATTGTTTACTTGCAGTTGTTATATGTACTATGAAGGCAAAGTATGGTGAATAATAAGGGTAAAGAACAGGAGGTCTGTGTCACTCATTTAGTTGCAGGAAACTGGATCTGCTCTAGCTAGCTTAAGAATAAAGGGGTTTGTTAGTGGGTAATAGGTAGCTTACAGAAACTCCATGAGGGACAAGCAACCAAAGTAAGATATGACAACCAGGAACTAAGCAGCCAGAAGAAATACCCAATATACAACAGGATGGCTCTTGTAGAAACCTAACTGCTGCCTCCTCTTGTGACATACCATGAGGTTCCTTTGATGTTAGAGATCCTAGCTCCTGGACCAGAATCTCGGCCATAAAAAGACCAAATATCTCTGCAGTTATGCTTGCAAGAAGAGTAACACACCTGGTGCCCTCTCCCCATCTCACAGCCCTGCTTTCCCTGGCTTCCCCTGACTCATCTGCTTAGCCAGGTCCCTTGCTGATGCATCTACTTGGCAGACATTGACAATACCCAGACCTCCTTGCAAGAGAGTCTAGGAGATGTTGTGTTTTTGTTAGTTTGTTTAGCTTTCTAGCATGTGTGTACAGGGAAGACCCTTAGATAGGGCTTGGGATGGGTATTAAGCAATGAATTTAAAGAACTGCCTCAAGATCCTAAGATAGTTTGGGTGGTTATGGTTTTGAATTCCCTGAGACCTAAGTTCAACTGGCCTTGGAAGGATGGGGAAAGAACACTCCATGTGCTAGGGACAGCCTGGTGGAAGGTCCTAGTGCAGAGTAGAGCTTTAGGCATTCCAGTTACTAAGAGAAGTAATTAGGGGTCATAAAGGACTTTGGGAACAAATAAGTTATTTTAGACTGCTTCCTAAGGTCAGTGGGAAACGATTACAGGCTTTTAATCATTAGAGTGACACAGGTCTTCAGAGTCTTATTCTATTGGTCTTTCCACTCTTCCACATAGATCTTGTGATCTTATGGTACCAGTAATCTCTATATTCATTACTGGACTCTTTTCAGAGAAAGTGAGGTATTCTAAAAGCTAGTCAGACCAATTTAGAGAGGGGCAGGTGAGAGAAAGCCATGGACGGACTGCCACATCCAGCGGCTTGATCTCTCAAGGGTGACGCTCACTTCTATGGACTGAATTGTGTCCCCCCCCCATTCAAATGTTGAAACCTTAGCCCCTATGTGATGATATTTGGAGATGGAGCTTTTGGGAGATGATTAGGTTTGGATGATGTCATGAGTGTAGGGCCCTGATGATGGGATTAGTGCCTTATGAGAAGAATCTTGAGTGTTTGCTCTCTCTCTCTCTCTCTGCCATGTGAGGATATAGTAAGACAATGGCTAAGAAGAGAGGCCTCGGCAGGAACTGAATCAGCTAGCACCTTGATCTTGGAATTCTAGCTTCCAGAACCATGAGACTAAATTGCTGCTGTTTAAACCACCCAGTCTATGGTATTTTGTTATGACTAATATACTCATGGTGATGAATGAGGATCATGCTCCAGAAGGAGGCTCCAAGACATGATTTCATTTCATCTGAAGCCTGCTGTTCACCGGTCTGTGGCGGGTACAGGGTAGGGGTATTTCTGAGGCTTTCAGCTCCTGTGACTGCTCCCCATTCTCAGTATCACATCTTCCTGGGTCCTTCTAATTGACCATCTCCATATGGGAAGTGTGGTGAAGTTG
>NW_007727650.1:63896-76702 GCF_000696425.1 Galeopterus variegatus
AGACATGATTTCATTTCATCTGAAGCCTGCTGTTCACCGGTCTGTGGCGGGTACAGGGTAGTGGTATTTCTGAGGCTTTCAGCTCCTGTGACTGCTCCCCATTCTCATATCACATCTTCCTGGGTCCTTCTAATTGACCATCTCCATATGGGAAGTGTGGTGAAGTTGGCATCTTTGCATGCAGCAGGGTGGAAATAGGCCCTCTGCTCTAGGCTGGAGGGGAATGTGGTTAACATCCACTTGGAAGCCCAGCAGAGCCTGGGGCCCACATAGAAAACTCCCTGTGCTCATTAATAACCTAACAGGGTTCTCACTGTCCAAGTTTAATGGGTAGAATCTGGATCATCTTAAAAACAAATGGCATCTAATCTACTTACAAATTTTAAAAATCTATTTTTTCACTTTTTATTTCTGAGTTCTCAACTATCTCTAAGGATGTTCTCTTCAAGGGAATGTAGTGGTCATCCTCAGTACATATATTTGGCAACTTCAAATTTACTTTTATAAATTCACTTTTCTTTAATTTTTATGCCTCTAGTTTCTTACACTTTTAATCTTAAGGAGGAATGTACACCAATAAAGTGTAGTTCTGAAGGAAGTTAAAGTCTACAGCCATTTTTGTTTTAAAATTCTAACAATTTCTTGTGATCATTATTTGGAAAATTTGCTAGAATTTAGACAATTTGGTGACATTCTCATAGTGCTGTGAAGTCAGTTTTAAACAACTGTAAGCCACATTAAACTGTCTTAAAGCATGTTAGTCCTCCTGTAGCTATAAACTGTATGAAGGCAGGGACCGTCATCTATCAAGTCCACTGCCCTGTCCTCTCTGCCCCAGGAGCTTTCGCAAGACTGTTGAATGAAAGGTGGGACTCGTTCAGCACTGAATATCAAGTCAGTAAAATAAGACCATTTCCTCACTCAACAGGACATCCTTGAGAAGTTCTGGCAATCTACATCTTCTAAATGGAGTACTGTTGGGGTCCTGAAAGTATCAAGAGAGACTGCCATAGATGTTCAGAGAAGTAAGCTTGACTTCCACAAAGTGCATCAAACAAAACAAAACGAAACAAGACAACAAAAGCAGAAACAAAAGGTATCTATGTAGCTCTTTGTCTGCAGAAATGCTCTGAGACCCGAAACAGTTCTCTGGGGAAATAGCATCAAAGCAAAGTTCTCTTTTTTAAGACCATGGGGAAAATGCACGATTGTCAGTAGGAGAGCTAAATTCCCTCGAGTGGGTCTAGAGGCAGTAGCAGACTGAAAAGATTGAATTGACTAGTTGTCTTGAATTGAGTCATCCAAAGGTGGTCTGTCTCATCTCGTAGCATGAGACACCTCTGGTCTATAAAATCAATACTAACGAATTTCCTCAAGGATCAGTGGAGACTGGATGATATTCAGAATGGAATGAAATAGCAAATAGGATAATGGATGTTATGCATTATTCAGATCTTCATAAGTAATATTCTGTTGACCTTATTTTTCTCATGAATATAACTTTACCTCTGCCCATCACCTCTTGTTTCTAAAAGAGCTGTTTTATCTGTCTTGCAAATGAGGTCATGGTATGTGATCATAATAATCTTCAACCAATAATCCTCAGCTGGCTCTGTGATGTTTCTACCAACTGCAGTTTCCCTATCTGGCAGACTGCTTCTGTGGGAAGTCTCTTGAGTTGCAAAGGAATTTATCTGGTATATTTTTATGTTTAATAATGATGTGAATAAACCTAGTCTCTTCTCATGGCCTTTTACTCCCAAGTAAAAGAAAAATGTAATCCTGTCCCAGTTTATCAGATATTTTCTTTTACTAAAACATAATTTCATTTGATATTATAGTACCCAAGAGTATGCTTCATTTGTTAGCTAGTAACAGTGCTTGTTTGATTTATTATTTTTGACAAGTAAAGAAAGCTATATGATCTCCTTCAATAGGTGAATGTGTGAAACAAACTATGGTTCATTCATACAATGGAATACAATTCAGCAATGGAAAGTAACAAACTATTGATTCACACAACAACATGGGTGAATGTCAAGTACTTTTTGCTAAGTAAAAGAAGCCAGACCCAAAGGTGCATAATGCATGATTCCATTTATATGATATTCTGGAAAGGCAAAACTCGAGGGATGGAGAACAGATCAGTGGTTGCCAGGGGTTGGGGGTGGAGAAGGGGTTGATTATTAAGAGCCAGCATAAGGAAATTTTGGGGGCAATGAAACTGTTCTTATCATGACTATGGTGGTGGATACACAGCTGTATGCGTTTGTCAAAACCTGTAGAACTGTACTCCATAAAGAGTGAATTTTACTGTATATAAATTAACAAAAAGAAGCTGTATAAAGTAAATCTGGAATCAAATTAAACATGATCAAGAAAGCAGGCAGCTTTATGTGCCAATCATTCTTCATAAAGTCCACCATGGCATATATAGACATTGACCATACTAGTGTTTCCCAAACTGTGCTCTGTGGAACTCAGACATCCCTAAATACGTCCCTAGGTGTTGCTCAAAAAAAGGGTTCCAAATTTTTCCTCGATGAAAGGATTTTGTGTCAAATAAATTTGGAAAGCCCTGCATTCATAATTTTATCCCCATTTTGGAGAGTTATGGTATATATTAAGATTGGGAGAAGTTCTGGAGCCAAAAGCAAGCAAGCAAGCAAGCAAGCAAACAAACAAATGAGAATTTTAACTTAGTAGTTCTTGAAATTGTTTGAAAATGAAACTGTTATTCATAGGGCATTGATTAACATCTAATGGATACAATTTAAGCAATGCTGATGTACAGTAGGGTGACATTTTTATCATAGAATCACAAAATTTTAGCTCTGGAGGGAACTTCAGAAGGTCATTGTGTCAGAGGAGTACATATCCTATTTTCAAGAATGTCTTGTTCCTAATTTCACAGTTTTTTCTTTTGTTTTTGGCAACACATTCCATGCCTAACAATTTTCTCTGTCACAGCATTCTTTCTTTGAGTAAGCCAAAGTGTTTCTTCCTCTGACTTATACCTGTTTTTTCTCCCTCTCCCCCACTGTGGAGTTTGAATACAACTTATCACCATGTGCTGCTACAAAAGAGAGCTCGTCTTAGAGAGCAGTAAATATCTCTGCAGTGGCTCACAAGGATACCCCTCCACTCTGGCAACTGCTCCTAAAATACAGCAGTTGACACCCAGCTGCCATGCCTGTATTGCATCCCTGTTCCTGCTCTTGGCCTCTCAGCTGATGCGGGGCTGCTCCTAGACATCCAGCAGATTCTCTCTCCAAAGGGCAAGAGGGAAAAGCCTGGGAATGGTAGACTTAAGACACTTTAACAGAGGGACCTAGAGAGAATGTTTGTGGTTTCGGTCCTTCTTGAAAATCTTGTTTTGTTCTGCTTGTTTGTTTCAGCTTTCTTTTGCATTCAAAAAGTCACCCCAGTATCTTCAGGTAAATTCCTTTTTTAGCTAAAGTCGGTTTCTGTTACTTGCATCCCAGAGAAACTTAATGACTATGGTGGGAAATACCCAATATCTAATCTGTCTTCTAGGAGTATGTGGTAGCAGAATGGAGCAAATACTGGCTGAATTCCTCAAATTTCTTTTTTTTTTTTTTTCCTTTTTGCCTTTTTTCGTGACCGGTAACGGGCTCGCAATCCTCAGTGTCGTGCCCGTACCGCGACCGGCAATGGGATCGCAACCCTTGGTGTCGCGCCCGCACCGCACTCAACCAGTGAGCGGACTGTTCTCTATATGGGATCCAAACCCTCGGTGGGAGCGCTGCTGTGCTCCCAAGCGCCGCACTCTACAGAGTGCGCCACCGGGCTGGCCCGAATTCCTCAAATTTCTGGAGAAAAGTACTGGAGATATGAGGATCCATTCCAATTTACCAGGGGATTAAGAACAAAATTGGATTCATGTTCTAGTCCTTCCCACTAACTCGCTTCAGGTCTTTATTTCCTGTACCTGCGGTCCTTCTCTCTTCCCCGTGGTTTCTAGGGGTCTATGGGAGTTTAGTTTAAATCTACCCTAGAAGAGCTTTCATTTTCACTTAGCTCTCTTCTATAAGTTGAATGGTTTCATGTAGTCATTTTTTCCTTGTAATTCTTCTTTTCTAACTTTTTAGAAATTTCCAACTTCTGAAATTCTCTTTCAGACCCTCCACACTACACTAAATACTTTAAGAAGCAACTTTGTCATGTAGAGATGTGTATGGAATTCTCTGGTATGGAGTCCAAGAAAAGCCTCAATTTTGTTTCAACATCTGGATAGGCACATTTAACTAAACTACGCATTTTGGAATAGTTCCAAAGCACCTGAGGGTAGTTGTGGTGCCTTCGAGGTTTGCAGTAATGCAAAGATTTATATGCAGCATTTACCCCATGCTGGTTTAGAGTGCTATTCTTTTTCATCACTTGATTTATATACTTGCTCAAAGTTTTCCAGTTGTAGGTGCAATCTCTGTGTCAGCCTCTGCATGTAAGCTGCTCAGAGGACACATCTTTTCTTCCACAGCCTTTATTGCCCAGTGCAAAGCCAGCCATAGGAATAGGCTTAAGGAACTATCCCCCAGATATTCATTGTAGTCACAAAGACTGAAACTCAGCAGCCAAGCACTAGCCCAGGGGCTTGCTGCACTGTATTATCAAGCATCCTGGTGCTTTGCAACCTTTAAAAAAAATACACACTCATATACATCCAAATAAACCTCTTTAGATATGGCAATAACTTTATGAGGAGAAACTTTAAAAAATCTAAATACTTTAAGTGCAAGTTTTCTTAGCTCCACTGTAAAGCTCAGATTTGTTCTGCTGTCTTGGAATGTGCTTTCTTCCTCCTGCCACTCCTGCAGCCAAGTGAACTGCATTCGTGCTTGGTGATGCCTCTCTGTGCCTCTCCATTAGATTCTCACCTCTAGTCCTCCACCAAAATGGACAGAAGAAATCTCCTAATCCTACCAAAGATCATATTTTGAAACTTTGGGGGAAATTAGCAATAGCATTTACTTTAATGACTTAAGTGGGAAGAAATTACACAAATAGATCAAGACAAATGGTCAAAGAAACTTTGGGGAAACAGTTCACTCTGTAATACAAATGGAGCTCAATCCAGGGATGACTTTGAGGCTTGTAGACAGCCTTGGCCAGATATCTTCAGTACCATTCATGTGCCATCCACATGCCAACCTGGTTTGCCCGGGAAGCTGGGGTGGGAGACTTGCACCCCCTACCATAATTCCCTTCTTTGTACAAGACTGATATGATAGGCTTAGGCCCTTTCAGGACCATTTTTTTCTCTCTCTGGGGCAAATGTGGTTCCAGGAAGGCCAGCAGGGCCAGATTTCTTGCACCTTCCCTAAGCTGCAATCTGTTTTTATGCCTTTTTTCTCTGCTTTCACAGCACTGAGTGCTCACTGCTCTGAATTGAATGTGCATGCTTACTGCTTGACTTGACCCTGAGCCGTTTGTAGGCAGAGCTGTGAATTCTTTGTATGACTACTGGCTAGCCTAGGTTGGCATTTAATAATAACTTGTTGAATGTTGGTCTTTTCTGGCATGCTTGGCTGGCTCCATCATTTAGCATATGTGTTATTTGGGATTGGGTCATTGCCTGTGCCACTCAATAAAGAGAGAACATCCTTACATGTTCTCAGTGCTCCAGAATAGCTGCTCTCTTTATCCTTAAGGGTTCCTAGGGACTAGCTAAACAGAGAGAGAGAGGGAGGGAGAGAGAGAGAAAGAGAGAGAGAGAGAGGGAGAGAGAGAGAAAGAGAGAGAGAGAGAGAGAGAGAGAGAGAGAGAGAGAGGACTAAACAGAGAGAGAGAGAGGGAGGGAGAGAGAGAGAAAGAGAGAGAGAGAGAGAGAGAGAGAGAGAGAGAGAGAGAGCTGTAGGTAACAAGCATCTCATCTGGAGGCTCATACCCGAAAGCTGTTCTTTCATGGTCCATTAGATTCTGGCCTTGAACTAGTAGCACCTCTTTTTGATACTGAAGACGGAGCTGAGAAAATGGATAAGGAAACACACCAAGGTTTCCTATGGAAGTGATGTAGTAGAGAGAGGCCTGGACTCCCAACTTCACCATTTATTAGGATAGCTATTATGTACTGAGTGCTTGCTATGTGCAAGGTAAGGGGTTAATCACATTATAACCACAGTTTAAATTTTAACCCTAATAAACCTCTGAAATTATTATTATACCTCTTTCACAGATGAGGAAACTGAGGGTAAGGAAAGTAAGAATATTTTCCAAGGTGACCCAGCATTATATCTCTATCCCAAAGCTCAGGTACAGGCCCAGGATGAATTCCAATACATACGCTTTAACCCCTGATCCATATACCTTTCATGGGAAAGACAGTTGCTTATAAGCTACATGGTGCTGTCCAGGCAATTTAACCTCTCTGAGCCTGAGTCTACTCAAAATAAATTTAGTAAGGGTTCCGGTCAAGATGGCAGAATAGATGGTCCCCAGCATCACTCTCACCCACAAATCAACCAATTTACAACTATAAAAATGTAACAGCAGCCAAGCTGGGGCTGTGGGAGCTCAGGGAAGGTGGAGGAGAGACATACGGAGTTCATGAAGGGGGAGAAGCCACGATGAGAGAAAGAAAAAATTGCTTGGAGCATTTTGGGCTGTGGCTGCTTTAAGGCTGGAGCTGCTGAGTGCATGGAGCAGGAGCTGGCAGAAGCTGCAGCTGTGCCCTTTAGATGGAGTTGCTTGGAGGTGGCAGGGGAGAAGAGCACCTTGGTGGCCCCCAGGCCAGCAAGACCACTAATAGGGTTCCCATGGACCCACATAGGAGCAAGGAGCCAGAACAGCTAAAAAAGGGGAGCCATTCAGATGCCAGTGAGTGATCACAAGGGACTGGCACAGGGATGTCCCATGGGAAGTGTTTGGAGCACAGGTGATGGGGGAGACGGGCCCATCAGGAGAACACTGGGACATAGCAAGGACAGCCTATCTGCCCCCCAATCAGTGCAGGACCACTCAGAGGAGACTGGTTGGGAATGCAGAATTGCATAGGGTGCAGTTTGATGAAAAGATTCAGGCCGGATCAGAGTTTCTACACAACCCAGAGGCACCTGGTCTCTGGAGAGCCAGAAGTACCTATAAGGTCAATCATTAAACCCTGAGCTGCACAAAATGCCTTCCCATAGGGAAACAGCAGCAAAGCAGCAATTTAGCTCAACAACACAGCTCAAGTACTGGTTCCCACAGAAAGTTCCCCCATTTTAGAAGTAAGCAAAGGACAAAAAATTAGTTCTGGCCCAAGCACACCACCAGTGCCTCAGGGCCCTACCTGGGGGCTCAGGGTATGGAGCTGGGGACTGGACCCCTGCCCACAACCAGGCACACTGCCAGCACCAAGGAGCATGCCAAAAATATCACCTCCATGTGGCTGGCCTACCACAGCCACCACAGTAACCATGGCTGCCAAGAAAGTGGCTAGATGCCACAACCACCATGCAGATGGTTCACCAGCCACTGGAGTGCATTGACACAAGGAGAGCCACCAGCAGAGACCAAAGGAAAGAAAAGGATGTCTCTCTTCACAAAGCCCATCCCAGAGTGACAGAAGAAGCATCTGTTCTATGATAATACTGGGGGACCCGAACACACCTCTCAGCATTGGACAGATCATCTAGGCAACAAATCAACAGAATAACCATTACTCTTTCAGAGGGAGAGAAGAAATCTAGAGTTACCAGTGGTGGGAGTGGGGAAAGAAAGAGGGATAGGGTGAGATTGGACAAGGGGCATAAAGAATAAGGATGATTTGTAACAATATACATACTAGTAATATTGATTTGATCAACATATGTCAACATTGAATCCCGAAAATATGTATAATCAATTATGATTCAATAAATAAATAAATAAGAGCAGTTACCTATAAATAAATAAATAAATAAATTTAGTAAGCTTTATTTCTACTTATTCTTAAAGGCCCAGTACAAATGTGACCTCCTTTGTGAAACTTCCCCAATTCTTCCTCAGTAGAATAAGTTGCATTTATCCTGCTCTTGAGCCACTTTGTACTTGTCTCTTTTCTAGTGCTTGGTTCTGTTCTTAGTGATGTTGTGATGAGCTTGTGTCAGTCTCTCCCACTTGACCATCACCTCCCAGAGAGCAGTGAGCTTCTTTGTTTTTCTAGTCCCCAGAGCAATACCTACAGACACTTATAGAAACCATTTATTGAATGACTAAATGGAAAAGAGGTAGCTACAAAAAGGCATTAAGTTAGATTGAAATTGTAAAGGATAGGGAGTACGTGTAGGAGAAGATATGAAAAAAATTATCTTAGTCAAGTGGCTGCCTCTGTTGGTGTTCTTTGATTGTAGAATCTGATGAAAAGGACCTATATTCCAAAGAAGAATTCCTCTTTCTTTCTATACACACCACCACCAGAGAAATAACATTCAGCCTTAGAAAGGCTGATGACAGGCCAGTCACAAAAGCAGTTATGCCTTTATAACCAGACACACCCTGAAAAGAGCAGAGCAGAGGAGAGGGAAATTAGGTCTTGAGCATCTCTCTAGTTATGTTATCAAAAAAAAAAAGGCTGGGGCCGGCCCGGTGGCGCAATCAGTAGAGTGCGGCGCTTGGGAGTGTGGCGGCGCTCCCGCTGAGGGTTCGGATCCCATATAGAGACCGGTCTGCTCACTGGGTGAGCGCGGGGCGGGAGCAACACCGAGGGTTGCGATCCCGTTACCGGTCACGAAAAAAGACAAAAAGGAAAAAAAAAAAAAAAGGCTGGGGCCGGCCCGGTGGCGCAATCAGTAGAGTGCGGCGCTTGAGAGTGTGGCGGCGCTCCCGCCGAGGGGTCGGATCCCATATAGAGACCGGTCTGCTCACTGGGTGAGCGCGGGGCGGGAGCAACACCGAGGGTTGCGATCCCGTTACCGGTCACGAAAAAAGACAAAAAGGAAAAAAAAAAAAAAAGGCTGGGGCCGGCCCGGTGGCGCAATCAGTAGAGTGCGGCGCTTGAGAGTGTGGCGGCGCTCCCGCCGAGGGGTCGGATCCCATATAGAGACCGGTCTGCTCACTGGGTGAGCGCGGGGCGGGAGCAACACCGAGGGTTGCGATCCCGTTACCGGTCACGAAAAAAGACAAAAAGGAAAAAAAAAAAAAAAGGCTGGGGCCGGCCCGGTGGCGCAATCAGTAGAGTGCGGCGCTTGAGAGTGTGGCGGCGCTCCCGCCGAGGGGTCGGATCCCATATAGAGACCGGTCTGCTCACTGGGTGAGCGCGGGGCGGGAGCAACACCGAGGGTTGCGATCCCGTTACCGGTCACGAAAAAAGACAAAAAGGAAAAAAAAAAAAAAAGGCTGGGGCCGGCCCGGTGGCGCAATCAGTAGAGTGCGGCGCTTGAGAGTGTGGCGGCGCTCCCGCCGAGGGGTCGGATCCCATATAGAGACCGGTCTGCTCACTGGGTGAGCGCGGGGCGGGAGCAACACCGAGGGTTGCAATCCCGTTACTGGTCACGAAAAAAGACAAAAAGGAAAAAAAAAAAAAAAGAAAAGGCTGAACTGTTGGTAAATAGTTTCTGAAAAGAGGGCAAACAGAGTTAAATAAAAGAACCAACTTCTATTCAGAATTTTCTGAGCAATGATAAGACGAATAATGGTAATATTTAAAGTTGTTTGAGTTGTTCAGGTCCTGGTGCTCTGTTCATCAAACCCTTTCCTCTCCCCAGATTCTGCAACTCAGACTGGTAGTAATTTCTGGAGAGGCCAGTACCTGTGGTAAATGTGAGCTGACCTGAATTCTGGGAACCATGGAGACTGCTCTAGTTCATTCTAACTGACTCAGGAACCCAGGCTGAAGGGTCCTTCCTCAGGCCCCAGCTATGCCTCTTAAAGCCTAAAGGGGGACAACTGGTAGACCAGATGTTCAGACATTGGCACACACAGACTGGGTATGGGATTGACTGAGCCTTCACATGGACTCATATCAAAGACAAATTCTGAAGGATAGCTCAATGCTGAGCGGATCCTTATTTGTCCATTTTATCTTTGAGATGTGACTATCTTCCTCAGCTTTCTGGCAGCTTGCCCAGGTCTCTGAGGGAAACTCAGTTGGCCAGAGTTCACCTGGGTTTATCAGTCTCCCAGGGGGATCTGTTTTCTCTGTGTGCTTCTTTTGTTATTCTGCGGGAACTGGGTCAGCTTTTCAAGAGTGGAAATGTCAGAGGAATAAAGAGGCTCCCTTGAAAAGATCTTTGCCACCAGAGAAAGGAAACATCTCAGCATATCCCTTAAATAACAACGTACAGTGTGACAGCCTTGCTTCCGACCCAGAGAAAGAAAAGAGACCGAAAACACTGGGCAACATTTACACACCCGTCTGCTGGGGAGACAGCTGGACCGGGGCTGTGTCATCCCAAACACCGAATTAAAAGAACGGAAACATCAACTCTGTGGAATCTTTTTGGAGGGCAAACAAGGCTAGAAAGCAGACAAAGGAAGCTTTCAGCAAATGCCGAGTTTTTATATCGCAGCAGACTTTGAACATAAGACTGCTGCCCTGACAAGCAGGAATCTGTGACTACTGGGAAGGAGCTCCATCCAGACTGCTGTCTCCCGGTGACCCCAGGAACAAACAGAAAGGTCAGGGGCAGCAAGCTGTGGCTGCACCAGGCCAGTTGTTCTAGAGAGATGCCACCATCAGTGAAATAGATCACCCCATATTAATCTCTCTACATGGAAGATACGTTTTGTGAAAGTCTAGTTGGAAGAAGCCTAGAGCACATTATTACCATGTGCCCACCTGAATCATGGGAGTAGACAATCAAAAGACTAAATCTCGATCATAAACATAGATGCCGAATCCCTTCCTGATTATAAAATCATTCACAGTGTTCCCAAGTTTAGCACCACCCTTAGCCAAATATATCCTCTCCCAATCAGCAGCCCCCTGACAAGCAGAACTAATTATTATTGAGAAGGAAGGGGAGAGCACGCCGGTAGTGCCTGCCCCTCAGGGTCTCAGCTAGCGTTCTTCCTCTTATGAACCCTGGCATGCTATGAAATGCAGTATTGGCCAGTTTGCTATGTGAAGAGCCCTTTGTGTGTCAGGATTCTTTCAAAGCCTTGGCACCAGGGGCTCTGCTCACTCAAAAACATTCAGGCCCACCCCCTGTCCAGGATTATACATTGGAGATAAACACTAAGATTGCATAAAACAAATAAGGGAAAACTAAGGAATCTTAACTCCAATTGAATTCTCTTAGAGAAAAGGGAATGGCAAGGTGTTACCCAAAATCCTGCCAAAGCCTGGGAAGAAGACCTGAGATATCTGTTACAGACCTTTGCTCCCCGGGCCCCATCTGTGCACCTCCTTTCAAGACACCTCATCCTTGCCCATTCTTAATCCAACTTTTATTAATCATGGATGATGTGCTGCTACTTCAATAATTGACCATCTGGGCATCAAAGGAGTATTTCTCAAACCCAGATTCATGTAAGAATTAACTGAGGAGCTTTTTGAAAGTAAAGATTCTGGGCTGCAGTTTCAGGATGGGGTAGGAGCTGCACACATCCAACCGTTCAGATGTTTGGGGAATATTGCTGACTGGCAGGGATGTGTTAGAATCATATCAGATCCTGAGATGATGTGAGGGAGGGAGGTGGAACAGGGCAGTGGTGGTGGCGGTGACGGGGTTCTTAGAAGGAGAGAGCCATGTGATACTGATATGCTCCCTTCTGCAATCCTGTCTCCATTTGATTGGCACTTTGCTTGGTTTAAAAATGCCTTGAACTAATCCTGTCTCTGCCACTCAGGAGTCCCCCATGGCCTTAAGGGAATCATTTTATTGGCCTTGGTGTCCTTATTTGTAACATCAAAGTGTTGGTCAGTTCAGTGGCTGTTGACTGTCACTGTGCATCGGAATTACTTGGGGAGTTTTTACAACATATTAATATCTGGGGCCCACCCACAGAAGTTCTGACATAATTTGCCTGGTGTAGGGCCCTGATTTGGGGTATTTGTGAAGCTCCCCAGGTAATGCTGCTGTGGGGACATCTCTGAAGTTGTGTGACTAGAGTCCTCGCTTCTTATCTGGAGCTCTCAACAGGTGATTAGCAGCTCTCTCTGTGATGCATCTACAAGACTGTTTTAAAGTCCCTGTGAATAAGGCACTGACCAGCAAGTGCTTGACTTGCCATTTGGGAAGTTAACACAAATAGAGAATGAAAGAGTTGCTTTCTTTGATGAGGGATGAAGCAATAAAGTGTTTGTGATGGTTAATTTTATATGTAAGCTTGACTAGGTTTAAAGACACCCAGATAGCTGGTAAAAAATTTCTGGGTGTGTCTATGAGGGTGTTTCCAGAAGAGATTAGTATTTGAATGAATGGGCTGAGTAAAGAAGATTGCTCTCCCCAATGTGAGCAGGCATCATCCAGTCTGTTGAGGGCTTGAATAGAACAAAGAGGTGGTGGAAGGGTGAATTTGTCCTCTCTGCTTGAGCTGTGATGTGCATCGTCTCCTGCCCGTGAACTTTGGTTCTCCTGGTTCTTAGGCTTTCAGAACCAGACCAGGACTTACACCACTGGCCCCAGTTCTCAGGTGTTAGGACTCAGACTGAATTTTACCACTGGCTCTCCGGGTTCTCCAGCTTGTAGACAGCAGATTATAGGGCTTCTTGGCCTCCATCATTGCATGAGCCATTTCCTATAATATATGTCCTCTCATATATATCCTCGAATATATCCTTTTGGTTCTGTTTCTCTGGAGAGCCCTGACTGATGCAATGCTGCACAGGATTTTCTGATCCATTTTACTGTATTAAAAATTCATGAGCCGTGCAGTTTTTT
>NW_007727650.1:77652-84841 GCF_000696425.1 Galeopterus variegatus
ACCTGTTTCCGAGGCTGCTGGATCCCACGGTGGGCTACGTCCATCACAAGGTGGCTGCTGCAGTGACTCAGCCTGACTAAAATCCAGTTCTTCTGGTTGCATTTCCTTAAACAAGACAAGCAGATCCACACACCTACGTTCACTGATGTGAGCTGTGCTGTTACTTTATTTTTAATCACAAAACACTGGAGTTCTATGGAGCAAAGTGATTTCCTGCACATTTCCTGTTTTATGAGTTTTTGCTCCATTCTTTGCACTGTGGACCCAAATGCAGCCAGCGGCAGCACTAAGGACATGATAATATATTTCCTTCCTCTTTTTTTTTTTTTTGTTAATGACACTATTCCCTGTGTGGCCCATTAACTTAAAAGCTCCATATTACAGCATATTATCGTTTTATAAATTGCATATTTTTCTTGTTTATTGTACAAGCCATAAAATGTAAAGGTGGTTTCTCACTCATACTGAAAATAGTTTTACAATGTGTCCAGTTAAGCTAAGAAAAGCTGGTTAATGGATGAAGGGAAATAAAGGGTCATTCTGTGAAAGGGGGCAGCTAGAAGAACTTTGCACCATAAAAGTTAATGAGAAAAAGTCAAGAGTTAGAGGTGTGCTTAAGTGTAAATCTTGATGAACTGTGTATTAATTTCTCTCTTGGGTTTAAGCATCATTCAGTCCAAAGAGCAGGTATAGAATAAATTCACTTACTATTACCCAGAAATTTGCCACTTTTCCTCTTAGATATGAGAAATTTGGATCTTTTTCTTAGTCAATGTCTTTAAATATAGATTGATAATTTAGGTTGAGTAGTAGTTTACTAGATGCCCTGGAGAGAATCCACTGGGAAACAGAAGCTTTGTAAACATGTAACTAATGTAGATATTCCTCATAGTATTACATGATTATCACATGTGCATTATATATTATATTACATATAACATGTATAGTTATGACATAGACACAATAAGGAAAAAAGGCACACTTTTGCAGCTTGACTTTATCTTAGGGCCTCTACATTAAAAATTTCCCCTCATTGAAAGGCTCTTCTCTCCAACCACGGAGTCTGGATTCCTCCTTTAGTCATTCTGATCATATCTTAAATGTTGAGTCCTCAAAGAAGCCTTTCCTACCATCCATTTAAAGTACCCACTGAATACTTTTAATTGTATTCACTATTCATACATCCACCATCATACATCTGATAGTTTTTCATTTATTTATTTAATAGTTTTTATCTGTCTCCACCCTCTAGATTGTAAACTCTGCAAGAACAAAACCTTGACTGTCTTGTTTACGCCTATAAACCAGTTCCTTAAAGATTGAGTGCCTGGTATACAGTAGGAGGTCATTAAATACTTGATGGAAGGAGGAAAGGAAGGAAGGAAGGGAGCGAGGGAGGGAGGGAGGAAAGATCTGAGAGCTGAGCTAACTTGCATAATCAGGGAAAGTTAAGAAATGTGACTTAGGTTTTAAAAGATGGCAGAGGTGTGATTTCATGGCTGGTAGGAGGAGGAGGAGAGGGAGATTTTCTAGTTAGAACCTCTGAACAACCAGTTATGCTGGAGAGAGTATGAGTACTCACGGGACATTACCGCAAGCTCACAAGGGATGTTATAGGCAGTGGATCTGGGAAAGTGGCAAGTTAGAGGGGCTTTGGGGAAAGGAACTCAAAGCTTGTGGGAAACTGTCAGGACCAGTTTGAGATGAGGAGAGGGGTGGATTAGGAAGCAATCTGAAGCAGACTGAAGGAGGGGCACAGAGTGTGATAGCTCACTCTTAGGTGGGAAACTGTCAGGACCAGTTTGAGATGAGGAGAGGGGTGGATTAGGAAGCAATCTGAAGCGGACTGAAGGAGGGGCACAGAGTGTGATCGCTCACTCTTAGTACTGGAAGTGTCTCCTCATCACTGGCCTAACACCTTTTTGCAAAGCTGATTGACAGATGACAGAAACTCAGTCAGGGCCACCTGCTACAGATTTGGTGGAAGATGGGGCTCTCACCTCCCAGTCTGGGAAGAGACTGCTTTTGTGGTAGAAAGTGCTTGGTAAGGTGTGGGATGGGTGGGGCTGAAAGGTAAAAGGTAGTAGGAAGCTTGAGAATGAAAATTGAGACTGTGTTTTGCTAAAAGGATATTCTCAAGAAAATAAAATTTCCATGATATAATTATTCTACCTTCTCCAGCTCCCTGGCACTTACTGGATGTTTCTAGAAATAGGGAGATATTGTGACTTGATCATTTGATAACTGAGGATAATGGGAAAGGGCTTTAGCATTTAGAAGCACAGCTGTTGTCACGAACTGTTCAAGGATACTTATCTGCAGCGTATGCAGAATTTGAAGTAGTTTTCAAAATCTTTGGGAATCAGGGGTGGTAGTAGGGCCTTGCCATTGCAGTTAAAAGATGCATGTTGTATAAGTCCGTTTTTGTTGCTTATAAGAAAGTAACCTGAACTGGGTGATTAATAAAGAAAATGAAGTTTTTGCTTACAGTTTCTGAGACTGGGAAGCACAAAGTCCATCTGGTGGTGGTGGCGACAGTAACCCAGGGGTCTCACATTGCAAGACGGTGGAAGCAGAAAGAGCAGAGAGAAAGAAAAACAGACTCTCCTCTTTTTTAAAAGCCCTCAGAATCACACCCTTGACCACCATTTTTAATCCACTTATTACTGCATGGTCCTACAATCCAATCTCTTTAAGACTCCACCTTTCAATTACCATATTAGGATTTTTCACCCTCTTAACAGTCACAGTGGGGGCTAAGTTTCTAATACATAAAACTTGGGGGACACAATTCAAGCTTCAGGGAGTTTTGGGGGGGCATAATTCAATTCACTACACATGCCATACCTGGGTAGGTTTTTAACAAGTGGTCCTCCACGTCTAGTATCCCGTATTGTCTCCTACCTCCACCTTCCACGTGGTCTTTTGTTACGGACCCTGCTGATAATTCTCATCTTCTCATCCAGACTTTAGCTATTAACTTCTTACCCAAGAAATGTACCTCCATCTCTTAATCTCCTTGATTCTCAATACTCTGCTGGCAACTGGTCTTCTCCTTTGGATTCTGAATTGGCCTCTGCATTGACTCCTCTGTTCCAACCATTTTCTAGCTTATCTCGACCTTGTCTCTACCCTGGCCCATCATTTGCTACCAGCAGCTAAGGGATCCCCATAGAATCTCCCCCATGTTTATTCTGACTTGGCTGTTCATCTAAATTTGGAAGTGGAGATAGTCATTTAGGCCACAGAGTCAATGGACTGTCAATTCCTTCACACATTTCTTTCCCAGTCCAGTTTATTTAGGCTACCACCATTTCTAGAGTCTGCTTTCTTGTTTGCTTTGTCACACTCCTCTGGACACATAGGGGCCTCTTTTGTCAAGAGTAGCAAAATCAGCATTGTTTCCTGAGCTAGTGTAATCCTATCTTCATTCCTGCCATGCAAAGCCAGGAAGAAAAAAGAGAAAATAACCTCTTGAATTTCTATTATCATAGCAGATTCTTTTCCTTTTTTGCTCTACATTGGAAGTTTGCTGCTATCTCACTTGGATTAGAATGAAATTATTTGCATTAGCTTTGTGGCATCCCCCCAATTAGGCAATGGTAAATGTTGTTTGTGTCACAGAGAAATTAATTTTGTGTTCTTCTGAAGTCATCTGGCCTGCTAACCATTGAGCAAGGTGCCATTGGCGCTGGCTCTGGATGGGGGGAGGGGAAGCCACGCTGCATCTCACATCCGGGCCTTGGCAGGTTGCACGGTGATGTGAACATGGAAACTGGACTGCATCTGCATGGCTCACTGCTTATCAGGAGCGCACACTGGCTGCCATGCTGTAGGGCAGCAAAGGAAAACAAAACAACAATAAAAGGAGGCCTTTGTCATGGATTAAAAGGGTTTAGAAGCATCTGAGCCATGCAGTTTTCAAACACTGACACTGCCAATGACTTCATGACAGAATGCTAGAAAATGTGCTAACTGGGTTAGATAGAGTTGGTGGGGCCGCCAACACTCACGCTTTGTTAATGGCCTCTTATCTGTGTGAGTGTGTGGATGCACAGTTCACAGATAAAGTGACCTTTTGCAGAGTGAGAGGAATAAGGTTAATGACATTACAGTATTGCTGCTTGTGATTGCAGCTCAGAGTGTCCCTGAAGATTGTCATTCCTGGGCAAATTCTTTTTCAAGTGGGTTAGTCTCATATGCATTCTCAACTTCTTTCATTGGAAAATTCATCACTGGCACTAATGGAAGGGTCCTATCTTTATGCATAAGTACAATAGCTGGTTAACTAACTGAGAGTGCTTCAAGGCTCAACAAAGATGTTCACCCATGCGTTCAATCCTACACCTAGTGATTCATTCCTTTGTGTTAATTGATGCCCCATCACCAAAATTCTTTCTTTAAAAATATAATTATATGGTCCTCTTCTTATTTGGTTACTCTATTTGCCTCTAAGAGCCTATGGATAGATTTATTTCAAAATAGTCAGAGATATCAATACCTGTCTCTCAACAATTGATAAAATAAACAGAAATTCAGTAAGAATATAAAAGATTTGAACAACACTACCAACCAACTTGATCTAATTAAGATTTATAGAAAACTCCCCTCAACAACAGCAGAAAAATTCTTTCCAAGTGCACATGGAACATTTACCAAAATAGATCATATTGTGAGTCATAAGACTAACCTCAATCAATCTAAAAGAATTCAAGTCTTACAAAGTTTATTTTCTGATGACAATAGAATTCAATTAGAAATCATTAATAGAAAGGTTTCTAAGAAATCCCCCAAAATTTGGAAATTAAATAACATGGCTCTAAATATTCAATAGCTCAAAGGAGAAATCAAAAGAAAAAGTAGAAAATAACCTGCACTGAGTGAAACAAATACACAACATATCAAAATTTGATGGATGCCACTAATGCAGTATTTAAGAGGGAAGTTATAGCACTAAATGCCTGTATTAAAAAAGAAAAGAAAAAAAGGGCTCAGACTAATGACTCCAACTTAAAAAAAATCTAGAAAAAAAGAACACATTAAATTCAAAGTAAGGAAAGGAAATAATAAAGACCAATCAGAAATAAAGACATACAAAACAGAAAACAATAGGGAAAAATTGATGAGACTTAAAGTTAGTTCCTTGAATGAATAAAAAAAATTGAGAAAGTTCTAGCCAGGTTGATCAGAGGGAAAAAAAGAGAAATGACACAAATTACCAATAGCAGAAATGAGAGAATTGATTTCAATATGGAATCTACAGATATTAAAAGGATAATAAGGTAACATCATGAATTAATTTATGCCAAAAACTTAAAACACTTGAATAAAATAGACAAATTCCTTGAAAGGCACGAACTACCAAAATTCATTCAAAAACAAAAATAGTTAAATTGACTAGCCATATATCTATTAAATAAGTTGAATTTATAGTTAAATTAGAGTTAAAAACAGTCTCCCAAAGAAAAATTCCAGGCCCACATGGCTTCACCAATTTTGTACAAGCTTTTCCAGAAAATTGAGGTGAAGGAGTTACTTTCCAACGTGTTCTATAAGGCCATCATTACCCTATCCCAAAATCAGACAGATGCTGAGAAAAGAAAACCAGAGATCAATCTCTCTCATAATAGAGATAAAAAATTCTAATCAAAGATTTAGCAAATTGAACCCAATAATGTACAAAAAGTACCATGAGCAAGTGGGGTTTGTCCCAGGAATGCAAGAATAGTTCAGAAATTGATGTAATTCACCTTATTGAAAAACTGAAAAAGAAAAACCACAGTGTCTCCTCAATAGACACCCAAAAAGCATTTGACCAAATCCAACATCTGTTTCTGATAACTCTCAGCAAACTAGGAATATAAAGTAACTTTCTCAACCTGATAAAGGACATCTACAAAAACCTCACAGATAACTAAGTTAATGGTAAAAGACTGGATTTAAAAATCTGGATAAGGGCAGGGACATTTGCTTTACCAATTCTATTCAACGTTGTAGAGGGCCGGCCCGGTGGCGCACTGGATAGTGCGCCGCTTGGGAAGCGCGGCGGCGCTCNAAGAAAAACCACAGTGTCTCCTCAATAGACACCCAAAAAGCATTTGACCAAATCCAACATCCGTTTCTGATAAAAACTCTCAGCAAACTAGGAATATAAAGTAACTTTCTCAACCTGATAAAGGACATCTATAAAAACCTCACAGATAACTAAGTTAATGGTAAAAGACTGGATTTAAAAATCTGGATAAGGGCAGGGACATTTGCTTTACCAATTCTATTCAACATTGTAGAATAGAGTACTTTCCTATTCTATGCAAGGCAATAGGCAAGAAAAGAAATAAAACCATCAATATTGAGAAGAAAGAAGTAAAACTATCTTTTTACCATATAGCATGATTGCCTAAGTAGAAAATACAATGGAACCTGCAAAAATATTACTAGAACTAATGCATGAGTTTAACAAGGTTGTACGATACAAGATCAATATATAAAAATCAATTGCATATTTATGTATTAGCAATGAACAATCTGAAACTGAAATTTTAGGGCCGACCCCGTGGTGCACTCGGGAGAGTGCAGTGCTGGGAGTGTAGCGACGCTCCCGCCATGGGTTCGGATCCTATATAGGAATGGCCGGTGCACTCACTGGCTGAGCACGGTGTGGGAGACACCACACCAAGGGTTGCGATCCCCTTACCTGTCACGAAAATGACAAAAAAAAAAAAAAAAGAAATTTTAAATGGCATCCAAAAGAGAATAAAATGCTTAGGGATAAATATGACAAAAGATGGAAAATGTACACTAAAGACTAAAATTAATGGGGAGATATACTGTGTTTATTTGTCTAAAGACTCAATGTTTAGATGTTAATTCTTCACATTAATCTAATGATTCAATGCAATCTCAACCAAAATCTCAGCAGAATTTTTGGTAGAAATTGGCAAGTGATTGTAAAATTCATATGTAAATGGAAAGAACCAAGAATAGCCAAAACAACTTTAAAAAACAACAAGTTTAGAAGACTAACATTACTCAATTTCAAGATTATTATAAAGCTGTAGTAATCAAGACAGTGTGATGTTGTTGTAATAATAGGCACTTAAATCAATGGAACCGAAATGAACTGATATATATATATATATGTGGCCAGTTGATTTTCCACAAAAGCACAAAGGCAATTCAGTGGGAAAAG
>NW_007727650.1:85048-90431 GCF_000696425.1 Galeopterus variegatus
ATGCTTAGGGATAAATATGACAAAAGATGGAAAATGTACACTAAAGACTAAAATTAATGGGTAGATATACTGTGTTTATTGGTCTAAAGACTCAATGTTTAGATGTCAATTCTTCACATTAATCTAATGATTCACTGCAATCTCAACCAAAATCTCAGCAGAATTTTTGGTAGAAATTGGCAAGTGATTGTAAAATTCATATGTAAATGGAAAGAACCAAGAATAGCCAAAACAACTTTAAAAAACAACAAGTTTAGAAGACTAACAACCTGACTTTAAGACTTGTTATGAAGCTACTGTAATCAAGACAGTGTAGTATTGGTATCAAGATTGACATATAGATCACTACTCAATTTCAAGATTATTATAAAGCTGTAGTAACCAAGACAGTGTGATGTTGTTGTAATAATAGGCACTTAAATCAATGGAACCGAAATGAACTGATATATATATATGTGGCCAGTTGATTTTCCACAAAAGCACAAAGGCAATTCAGTGGGAAAAGTTACTCAATTTCAAGATTATTATAAAGCTGTAGTAATCAAGACAGTGTGATGTTGTTGTAATAATAGGCACTTAAATCAATGGAACCGAAATGAACTGATATATATATATATATGTGGCCAGTTGATTTTCCACAAAAGCACAAAGGCAATTCAGTGGGAAAAGGATGGTAGTTCAACACATGGTACTGAAAAATTAGTACCAGAACACATGCAAAACAAAACAAAAACAAAAACTTTAAACTATGCTTGCATCACATACACAAATAACTCAAAATAGGTTATAGACTTAAAGGTAAAACATAAAACTATGAAAGTTCTATAATGTTAACATAGGAGAAAACAGTTGTGGCCTTTGGTTAGGCAAAGATTTCTTAGATAGAACACCAAAATACAATCGATAAAAGAAGGAATTGATAAATTGAACTTCAGCACAGTGAAACAATTCTGGTCCTTGGAAGAGAATGATAAGAGAAGGAAAAGACAATCCACAGACTGGGAGAAAATGTTTGCAAAGCATATATCCAATAAAGGACTTGTTCAGAATGACCTCAATGATGACAAAACAAACAACTTAATTGAAAAACGGGCAATAGATTTGAATAGACATTTCACCAAAGAAGATACATAGATGGCAAATAAGCAACAGCATTAGTCATTAGAAAATTGCAAATTAAAGCCGCAATGAGATACCACTTACAACCCAACTTAAAAAAAAACAAACAAAAATCTTAACCAAAGTAATTGAAGAATTCTCCCTGAAAAGCGCTTTGTGCTGTTTAAAGGCTTAATTCAACAAAACAGAAGATCAAGACAGATGAAATATTAGTAGCAACAATAAGAAAAAGATTACAAGGGACTTGAAGACCTGAGGAAAATATTGAAAACGAAAACAACACGATTACTGTAAAAAAACAATTGGCACCAAGTAATGAAGTAGGCACATCTAGAAATCAAGTTAATGTTATAAAGATTTCAAAATAGACCGAACATTGAGGAAAAAGAACAAGAGAAATAAAAGTAATAGAGAGAGGATGATTGGTATTCAGGACCAACAAAGATGATCTAACCTGAGGATAATCAGCTTCCTTGAAGTAGAAAAAGAGAACAAATAAATAGCAAGTATAGTATACCTCAATTGTTGTGTAATTATTTATATTTATCAGGTAAATATTTCTATGTTACATGCACATGGGATGTCTGGAGTGAAGGAAATGAAATGTTAGTCAGCTATCTCTGGGTGGTTGGATTTCAGGTCTTTTGCTGATTTCTTTATTATGCTTTTCAGTGCTGTTTACTTTTTTATACATATTCATTTAATTTATGTCCTTACATATTTAAAGATGAAGCCTAGTGAAAAAGTAGATTAGACAGTATTTTATTTATTTTAATTGACATATTGTAATGATATATATTTATGGGGTACAATTTGATGTTTTGATACATATGTGTGTTATTCAATAGGTCAAGGTAGTAAGTGTATCCATTACCTCATGCCTTTATTATTTCTTTGTGATGAGAACATTCAAAGCCTCTCTTCCAGCTATTTTGTAATATACAATACTTTACTGTTACACTGTTGTCCACTTTTAAAAAAATAAGTATGTATAATCTTTTAAAACAATGGTGATCTACTTTATTAAAATTTCTAAGGGGAATTGGGGTCATGGAAAAATTTTGAGTAATTATGAATAATGACTTGATATATTTAATTTTTAAATTTTTTTATTTCTAGGAGATTCTTAATGAGATATTAGGGGTTTATTTTCATTGTCTGTGGTTAAAACTTATGCCAATTTCACCTAAAGCCTTATAATTGTCCTGTGTTACTCTACATTGTATTTGTTTATTGTGAATCCAGTTGATTTTGAATACATCCCTGTGTCTGCAAAGAAATTTAGTCAATTCGACCATTCCAATAAAGGACAACATTGGCATAGATAAATAGGACAGTAACATAGTCCAGTTGCAAGATGGACCATTGGGAAGCAGAGTTGGGCCAGAGGTCTGATGAATGACTGGTTGCTGGTTTGTGCATAAACCAGACTGAGGAGACATCACCATGCTGAACACTGTGAAGTTCAAAAACCAAAGTTAGTTGTGTAGATCAAAGATCAATGATTCTGTCCCCAACTAAGAAAGGACCTAAGCTTGTAATATATATCTGAATAGTGAAAATTAAATACATGGCAGAAGAAACACAGGTATATATGGTTATTTTGTGGCAATTACATGTTAATCCAGCTTGTCCCCTTGGTTGAGCTCTTCTTGTTACTCTGTAAACACTTGGGATCTTAGTTAAATAGTTCAGGTCCCCAGAAACTAAGCATACAGGCTGGGAATACCTGGCTTAGAAGTTTCTAAAGGTAGATTCGTATAGATATTTAAGTGGCTGTTTCAAATTTAATGGGAAAGAATAAATGAGTAGAAAAGCAAATCACTCAGTCACTTGGGTTTCCTTCAAGAGCTTAAGTTAAGACAAAGGCAGAATGGGAAGCTGGGGCGGTAAAGTTGTCACAACTTTGGGGTTAGAGTGATGTATCACTGCAAGGCTAGAGTCAGTTAATTCACTCATTCCTGTATATCCCTATCAATCCATATGTATATCTACATCTATGTCTATAGATACCCTTCCACTTGCTATTGAGTTGCATTCAGATAAACCCATCATAAATTAAAAATATCGTAGTTCTAAAATGCATTTAATACTCCATAAACTCATTTTAAAGTCAAAAAATCTTAAGTTGAACCATTGTGAGTTGGGAATGTCTGTAAATCTATCTCTGTATCTATATATAAATATTAATTGATTTAATTTGTCACTAATTAAAGATTTGCCTCACTTGGTGTCATATAGACAAAACTACTGGCTAACTGAGTATTTTACTGTTCAGTCAACAGTTGAAGATACAGGAGAGAGGCAGAGAAACAGAAAGACAGACAGACAGAGAAATTGCCCATTTATTTTTCTCAAGTAACCCAAGATGTCTTGATAAATCCATCAGCTTCGTTTGGCTTTGGATAAAAACAGCTGGAGCAAGAAAAGTATTATGCTGAACAAATCCTATAAATATTATCTAGAGTAGCCTCAGAAAGCAAATTCAGACCACAGCACCATAGCCACTAGGCCTCCAGGAGAAAGTACGGTGGACACAGAATAGCTGCAGGAGTGCTGCAGGGGGATCTCAAACGGTATTATGCTGAACAAATCCTATAAATATTATCTAGAGTAGCCTCAGAAAGCAAATTCAGACCACAGCACCATAGCCACTAGGACTCCAGGAGAAAGTACGGTGGACACAGAATAGCTGCAGGAGTGCTGCAGGGGGATCTCAAACTCCTCCTCTTCTGAGATTCCCTTGCCATCTAGCTTCTTTTGGCTATGCTCAGATCCTTGCCTGCACAATAGTGAAAATGTTGTGCTCCCAAGTGTACTTAATGAGGAATTGTAAATATTTGCATGAAAACTTAAGATAAAAATGACAGCTTCCTTCTCAATCTTGAAAGACTAGATAACTTACAAAATATAATCATCTACAAGTTAATGTGTAGAGGCATGATATTGACATAAGTATGGAGTCTCAGATTTGATAGAAAATAGTGATCTTTGCATTCTATTTTATTTTACTTTTTTTGTTGTTTGGGTTTTTTTTTTATTGATTATGAATATTCATGAGATACACAGCTGATTGTTACCCCTCGTGCCCAAGATGTGAAGGCCACTTTGTGAGAGACGAGTTGTCCTCAGATCACACCAGGGAGCTGAGAAGGAACCTGGTGGCGATGAGACGACTAAGTCACTCACAGTCTCTGCTGTAGACTTACCACTCATACCATAGGTAGGTAGCGTTTTTCAATATTAGCAACTTGGCCGTTTGTCTCTTTATATGAGCTAATTTTCTGGAGATTGTATCCATTATTTCAAGTCACTTCTGGATCACATTAAGCCAATGTTTACTTTTCATTTCCAATAGGGCCAGTCTCACAGGTAAACAGAAAGCAAAGTGTAATGTTATGGTCTGGGGACAAACAAGTCTTCTCACTTCTGAATGATGCCTGAGAGTCTATCATTACAGCACTATCTCTTTTATGCAAGGCTTGGTCTCTAGTAAAATTCAAATGTTTATGAGAAGGGTACCTCTTTAAATATTATATTTCTAAAAAGAGAACCTGATCATGTGTTTCAGCATTTACCATTTTTCAGTTTTCCCTTCTCTGTAAAATCCAAAATGTTATACAAGCTACAGGAGGCTCTTTATAATCAGGGCCTGAGTCTTTACTTTTATTTACCAGGTCTTCCCTTCTGTCGAATCCCTCAGTCTTCAGTGACTTTGCACTACATGAGTTTTCCGGAATGCACTTTGCCATCTCAGTCCTTTCACTGTCTCACTTGCTGGTCGCTCTGCCTGGAATCCGCTCATTTCTCTTTGCTTATCCTTAAAACTCTTGCCTTGGTAGTTGCCTCATGTTCTCTTCTTTGTAAACCTTTCTTTGCCTCCTTCAGGGAGATTTTGAAACTCCTTTCTTTTATTCTGTCCTTTGGGTATCACCTTCATGATTTTTTCCATATCATATACCACATGTGCTATTACATGTATGATTGTTCCATTTAACAATAAAAATGAAATATAAGCTATAATTAAATTAATCTTTAAAAATATGTACCAAAAGTAAGTTAATCATTAAGAAGACCAAATTTGTTTCTATTTGCCAGCAATAAAGAATATTTGACTCCATATGACTTAGTTTAAGGTGAAGATGAGATTCTCAGTGAGTAAGATAGCTCTAGGTTTTAGTTTTATGTTAAGCATATCCCAACTGTCATGTAAATAACTAGAAAAGAAGAAAATATTTAATTTCTACTAATTGTGTAGATGGGG
>NW_007727650.1:91392-99326 GCF_000696425.1 Galeopterus variegatus
TACTCAAAAATGTTGGCAGCCACAAGTGTTGAATGTCTACCACACTGGTGAAAATTTTTCCAGGTGACTTTTGTTTCAAGAAGCTAATCAAAGTGATCTCCAGCATCTATTCTTTTATGGAAGGTATCAAATTGGTCATCCCTATAAAGTGGTGAGAAAGGTGTTGCTTATTTTTCTCTGCCACTGAACTGGGAAAATACTTATGAAGATCTTTCATCCAATCTTTCAAGGGTTTCTTAACAAGGTTGAACACATTTTCAGCAAATATGACAGATGAATACATAATTAGGTAGTTCAGACCATGAAAAGTATACAAATACTTATGAAGATCTTTCATCCAATCTTTCAAGGGTTTCTTAACAAGGTTGAACACATTTTTAGCAAATATGACAGACGAATACATAATTAGGTAGTTCAGACCATGAAAAGTATACAATTCACCTCCCTAGGGGTGTCTACCCCACAGGTCCAGGTTAGAATTACTGTCTTTACTTTAATGTACAGATGGAATACTGAAGTGAGCTTGCTTTATAAGGACAGGCAAAAGGTACCAATTTGCAAAACTATTTTCAGTCATGCATACAATCCCCAGATTGAAGATTTTATCCAGAAACACTTGAAGTTTTCACTGTGACTCAGTAAGGCGAGTGAGAAACATTTTTGTCAATGAGCATTGATATGAGACAATATGTTTTCATAGACTCTGCTCATCACCTCACCTAGCTAAGAAAAAAAATCAAGAGGGCTGTAAATTGCCCTTAACTGATTAACAATTTTAACACATTTTTAAAAAGTGTTCCTCTTAAATCTTCATGCATGTTGCAAATGACAGGGGCTTCCTTATGTATTCAAAAGGGAACAGATTTTGCTTTTGGTACACAAAACTGATACCTGCAACAAGACTTCGTGTTTCTCATCTATATTATTTTTCCTATCTATATTATTGTTTTGTCCATATGATGTTTTGCTAAGTTATTAATATCACCCAGTTTCAATTTCTCCTAACGTTATCATCTTACATAACGATAGCACATTTGTCAAAACCAAGTTGTTTCATTGCTACAAACTAAACTCCCAGCTTAATTTGGATTTCACTAGTTTTTCCACTATGCCCTTTTTCTGTTCCAGAATAACATCTGGGATACTACATTGGATTTAGTCGTAATGTCTCCTCTGGTCTGTGACAGTTTCTTAATTTGTCCTTGTTTTGATGATTTTGACTGGTCATGTGTTTTGTAGAATGTGCACCAGTTTGGGTTTGCTTGATGTTTTTCTCATGATTACCTTGGGTACATGAGTTTTTGGAAAGAATATCACAGTGTGAGGTGCTTTTCTTATTGCATTATATCAGGGAGTACATGATATCAACATTGCATCACCAGTGAAATTAAACTTGATCAGTTGGTTAGGGTGGTGTTCGCCAGGTTTCTTCTTTGAAGAGTTACTATTTTCTCCCTTTCCAAACTCTATCCTTTGGAAGCAAGTTCCTAAGATCAACCTATTACCTCTTAGAAGGAGGTGTATCTGCATATATTATTTGGCAATTATTATTTGGAAATTTCTGTAGGGAAGATTTTTCTCTTCTCCTCCACTTATTTGTGTATTAGATCATTTATTTATATCAATATGGTGTCATGTGTATTTATTTTATACTTTAGATTGTAACCCAGTACACTGCTATTTATTTTGTTCTTTAAATTGTTCCAGCTTTGGCCATTGGGAGCTCTTCAGGTTAGCTCCTATGTCCTTTGGACATGCATCCTCCATTTTTTTTTTTTTTTTTTTTTTGAGCACTTCCTTATTCTGTGGCACTAGACCATGCTCCAAACTCCCCCTGCATTTTTCCTTGACCCAGCCCTAGAGTCAGCCATTTCACCAAGGAGCCCTGGTTCCTTTTACTGGAGACGTATTTAGAAACCAAGATATAGATGCTGGGTGTATTAATGTATTTTTTAAACACACAAACAAAATTATACAGAACAAATAGTCTTCTTAGATGTCCTTTATTACCAGACAAACACCAAAAGATTAGCCAAGTTCAAAGTAATTTTGAGTTCCTCAGTTTGTATTAATAGTATCCTCTTGGTTATACTTGGGATAATCATCACTACTTTCTGTTTTCTGTGGTGAATTGTTTTATTTCATAGAGATCAGAGGTTAATATGAGGGAAAGGAAAGAGTATGAGAACTCTGAGCCTCATGGGGAGGAAAATAGAGTAACTGAGGTCCATGGAGAAAAGGTACACTCCATGGGAGGAGTGGGGTTGCCACCTGCAGCCTTCATGCATATTTCATTTCTTAGGAAGGGCTGGCCCTCTTTGCTGGCAATTCTAGCCTTCTCCATGTCGACTAATCAATTCAGGTTTTGGTTTTTAGTCTGCACTAAATTATCAGTTATTTTTCATTAGAATCAGTTGGCTAAGACAAAGAATCATTTTACTGTTAAAGAGCAAATTATCCTTTTTGTAACTCTGCTACAGGTGTCTTCTTTGTCTTGAACAAATCTCCTAATCTTCTGGCATTCCCAGTGTCATTGTAACATAACATATTTATTGTCCTGTGACTTACATAGTGTTTAAGAGCACAGACAAAGCAGGCTGTGCAACTTCTAAGGTACATGACCTTGGGCAAATTACTTCCCTTTATAAATCTTCAGATGTCTTGCCTACAAAAAGATAATAAAAACGAGAAGTACATAATACCTAGCCCATAGAATTGTTGTGGGGATTAAATTACATGATGTTTATAAGCGCTTAGTACAGTATCTGGCACATAGTAAATACTTAATAAAAACTGGGTGGTATAGCTGTTATTATTAAGGTTAATTTTTTTTCCATTTTAGGGGCTGCATTATATAAGAGTGTGCTGAGAGTTTGGTCTTCTCCCACCTGGTTCCTGCCCTTTGCTGCTTCTTGAGCAGAAGTCAGTCAGTGCTGACTCCCTCCTGGGCTGATGAGGCGGAGGCTCAGGGCCTCCTGGTGGACTCTCGAAATCCTCTGTCCCTCCCTGCTGACAACAACCAAGAGATAAGTATTGACTTCTCCAACAGGCCAAACCCCAAACCTGAATTTTGTGCAGAAAATGTCAGCTGACCCTTCATGGTGAGTTACTTTACATCATGTGACTTTGCTTAAAAATGCAGCCTACACCCCCATACAGTGATTGTCCAAGGACCTGTGTGTGTGTGAGGGGGGTGATTCTAGGTTATCACTTTGAGCTGGTGCAGTTCTCGTGTTCATGATAGGTGAGGCTATCTGGGTTTTTCTCTGTCTTGCAATAGTAACTCCCTATGATAATAAATAAAAAGAAGTATCTGTTGTTTTTTTCCCATTGCATCTGGAAAGTTTAAGGTTTTTTTTTTTTTAATCTATATATGTGTCTCGTGTGTGTGTATGCATAAGTGTGAGCATATATGTGTGTGTTTTTGTATTTCAACATGTATGGTCTAGTGTTAAAACTGTTCCACTTTTCTACCTTAACAACATTGGCTAATATAGCAGCCACCAGTGATAGGGGTCTGACCATAGAGATATGCAATGTCCCTAGGTAGGTATTCTCAGGTGACCTCTTAACAAACATTAAACATGTCTTGAATCCTGACAACAAACTAATTCACAGAATAGCTATCCATTCCACATTCCATTTGATTGTGTTTTACTTTAAAATGTTAGATTCATGGAAACAACTGCTCTCTGGCCTAGATGATATCAAATAAATAATATGCTTGAACTTGCTACTTGTTAGCAGGTCATTTTGGTGTTGTACAAACTTAGCCATGTAGTCTTAAGAGGAGACAAATACTTCAAATTCATTCTTCACATTTAGTAAGTCACTAGTGGGTGTCCTTTCTGAGAATAAAGAAGAAATATTATTCGACTCACTATCTCTCAGGTTTTCTCTTTAGTCTAGACTTATGTCAAATTCTGGAAGGAAATTGCTAATTGCCTTCTGGATTACTGATTGAATGAAATGTTTCCAAAGGCTTTATACAGGCAAAATGAATCTGTGGTGTTAGAGGTCAGGACACTGGTTAGTCTTTGGAGGCCATTGACTGCAACAGGCACCAGGAGATTTCTGTGGTGCTGAAATGGTTTGTTTCTGGATCTGGGTGCTGGCTAAACAGGTATGTACATGATTGTGAGCTTTTATGAGTAGTAAATGTCTAGAATCTGTAAGGCCTGTTTTTAAAAGTTTAGCAAATGGGGATAATGTAGCAGATGAATTTCACTGTGAGTATGAACCATTGATTCTTCATTCATTCATTAATAAGTAAAACTATCTAGTATGTGCCAGTCATTGTGCAAGGTATTGGGATTACTGGCATGTTGGGGAGGTTGATAAGAAGTCAATTCATTAATAAGTAAAACTATCTAGTATGTGCCAGTCATTGTGCAAGGTATTGGGATTACTGCCCCCAAGAACTCAGGCATGTTGGGGAGGTTGATAAGAAGTCAAATAATAGCAGCCGAGGATGGCCTGTGCTGTGACAGGGTGTCAGGGAGCTTGGGGGGGCCCTGAACTAAGCTGGGAGAGAGGTCTTGAGAGGCCTCTTGGGAGTGATGGCACCTGACACGGACCATGGCACAAGAGGTAGATCTTGGAGTAACTATATGTCTTTCCTTCAAAACACCAGAATAGAGGCTGTGGTGGCTTCTTATGCACACAGTGCTGGACACATAAAAATAGTTGACCAGAAAGCAGGAAAGTCCTCAAAACCTTTAAGCACTTCTATGTCCTCTGTGTGCATTTCTAGACCGTTCAAGAAAAATACAGAAAAGTTGGACAAGTTTCAGAGAAGAATAATTCAAATAATAAAAGAGATTAATTTCCACTTGGGGACACAACATATTGCAAAGAATGATCAATCTCATGGACACATCTGTTGATATTTGACCACTCCTCACCATTTTACCCTCGACTCCACCCCCAACTCCAATCACCAATTGTTGCTGCTGCTGTTGCTATTTAGTAACTGATGGATCAAGATGTGCTAACTGCAATGTTGTTTAAGCAACATTCTGGAAGAAGACACCCACAACTCAGGGTCTTAGTGGCAAGACTAAAGTTGATCCATTTGGTGAATAGAGGCTGAAATCTGAATTTTCAGGGTTGCAAATGTACGCCTCTATAAACATAGCTTATGATCTTGCAGCAGACTAAGAAGAAATTGGGACTCAATTTGGAACACTGAAGGTCAAAAAGAGGGGATTTGATTAAATTTTATAAAAATTATGCAAAACAGAGTTGGCCTTTCCTTCCATATTGTGCAATTCCAAGGGGCCAGGCATCATTTACGTGGTGATCAGCACCCCCTGGGGCTCTGCAATGTGGTAGTCCTGGAAATGCCATACATTTGTATGACAAATCTCAGAATCCTAGAACTATGGGACAAACATGGAAGCTGGGAAAATATAAATTTAAGATAAATGAGATAATTTCTACCTAACATAATTGATGAGTAAATTTTAGATTTCAATTTCTCAAAAAATTATGCAGGCTAAAAATGTAAATAGCAATCAAATGAATAATGATAGTATTGGATCAGAGCCCAAAGGATAAAAATTAATATCCACAGGTCCACATTGATAACAATAAATCATTAAATAGATGAAGAGGGAAGAAGAGACACATCTTCCTTCTAGAATTTCAAATACTATATGTTGATACTTTCCCCCCTGCTGAAGTGTGGGATGACTTCCTTCCAAAGAATGGAGCAAGGGAAATGAAAAATTGCCACTTTATAGTGGAGAAAACTGGCAGACACAACCTTTAATGAGTGGTCAAGATTAACATCCCCAGCAATAAGTCATGTTGATATCACATACTCCCACATATGATATAACGAGAAGAGTGTCTCATCCTATGGTAACCTCTTCCCAAACTTACTACCCTAGTCTAATCATGAGAAAAACATCAGACAAACCCAAATTGAGGGTCATTCTACAAAACACCTGACTGATACTCTTCAAAACTGTCCAGTTCATGAAAAACAAAGCAAATCTGAGAATCTGACAGACCAGAGATGAAGGTGACATGGGAAAAAATGCAATGTATGATCCCAAATGGAATCCTAAAACAGAAACAGGATGTTGGTAAAAAAAAATGATGAAGTCCAAGTAAAGTCTGGAGTTTAGTTAACGGTTTTGTAGCAATGTTAATTTCATAGTTTCAAAAAATGTACTATGGTAATATAAAATATTGNTTCAGGGTTGCAAATGTACGCCTCTATAAACATAGCTTATGATCTTGCAGCAGACTAAGAAATTGGGACTCAATTTGGAACACTGAAGGTCAAAAAGAGGGGGTTTGATTAAATTTTATAAAAATCATGCAAAACAGAGTTGGCCTGTCCTTCCATATTGTGCAATTCCAGGGGGCCAGGCATCATTTACGTGGTGATCAGCACCCCCTGGGGCTCTGCAATGTGGTAGTCCTGGAAATGCCATACATTTGTACGACAAATCTCAGAATCTTAGAACTATGGGACAAACATGGAAGCTGGGAAAATATAAATTTAAGATAAATGAAATAATTTCTACCTAACGTAATTGATGAGTAAATTTTAGATTTCAATTTCTCAAAAAATTATGCAGGCTAAAAATGTAAATAGCAATCAAATGAATAATGATAGTATTGGATTAGAGCCCAAAGGATAAAAATTAATATCCACAGGTCCACATTGATAACAATAAATGATTAAATAGATAAAGAGGGAAGAAGAGACAAATCTTCCTTCTAGAAGAATTTCAAATACTATATGTTGATACTTTCCCCCCTGCTGAAGTGTGGGATGACTTCCTTCCAAAGAATGGAGCACGGGAAATGAAAAATTGCCACTTTATAGTGGAGAAAACTGGCAGACACAACCTTTAGTGAGTGGTCAAGATTAACATCCCCAGCAATAAGTCATGTTGATATCACGTACTCCCGCATATGATATAACGAGAAGAGTGTCTCATCCTATGGTAACCTCTTCCCAAACTTACTACCCTAGTCTAATCATGAGAAAAACATCAGACAAACCCAAATTGAGGGTCATTCTACAAAACACTTGACCGATACTCTTCAAAACTGTCCAGTTCATGAAAAACAAAGCAAATCTGAGAATCTGACAGACCAGAGATGAAGGTGACATGGGAAAAAATGCAATGAATGATCCCAAATGGAATCCTAAAATAGAAACAGGATGTTGGTAAAAAAAAATGATGAAGTCCAAGTAAAGTCTGGAGTTTAGTTAACAGTTTTGTAGCAATGTTAATTTCATAGTTTCAAAAAATGTACTATGGTAATATAAAATATTGTTAAAATTAAGGAAAGCTAAGTGACAGTTATATGGGAACACTGCACTATCTTATGGCTTTCCTGTAAACCTAAAATTATGCCAAAACAAAAAGTGTATTTAAAAATATATAAATAGATTCAAGAAGTATTTAATGAGGTTAATAAGTGATAGACCTATGATGCAACATTACAGAAAGCCAGAGATATTTGATACAAATCTTTTATCTCTGGGGTGTTCATCAAGGGCTAAAGTCAATCCAGCCTGCCACTTGCCAACTGCATGATCTTGCACAATTTATGCTCCTTTTCTCTGGCCTCAATTTCCATATGGTTCAA
Source organism: Galeopterus variegatus (assembly GCF_000696425.1). Lineage (NCBI taxonomy): Eukaryota > Metazoa > Chordata > Mammalia > Dermoptera > Cynocephalidae > Galeopterus > Galeopterus variegatus. The sequence continues at coordinate 99,010 of NW_007727650.1, forward strand.
AACTGGCATACCACTACCTACTTTATAAGATAATTGAGTGAGATAAGATATATAAAATGCTTAGCATAGTGTCTGACACACAGTAGGCATTTACTAAACGATACTTTCCTTCCTTTTTTCTTTTTTAATTTATCAATATACAGTGTAGTTGATCTTCATGTCCCTTTACCAATTCCTCCTTTTGTATAATGAGACTAACCCCAACATGACAATTTTTATAGAAGAATATTTTAACTGTAAGGAGGAAGGTCAACCCAAAGAGGTTTAGTCCTATAAGGAGTTGTTTCAGTAAAATAGGCTGAATGTACACAAAAATT
>NW_007727650.1:100072-101775 GCF_000696425.1 Galeopterus variegatus
AAAGAGGTTTAGTCCTATAAGGAGTTGTTTCAGTAAAATAGGCTGAATGTACACAAAAATTTCATTTAAAAAATAAGTGGAAAGGAATAGAAAAAACAACTGAGCAATTAAATGTCGAGGACATGAAGTGAAAAGCAGAGTAATCTAGAGGAGACTTCCTGGATGAGGTGAGATTGGGACAGAGAAATGAGGGCTGTGTTGGTGTAGGTTTGGGGGAGGATTACGTTGGAAGATGGAGGATTACGTTGGAAGATGGAAAGTCAGGTTGCTTCTGAAGCAAGAGCTCAGGTGCTTGGGCCGACGACCCACAGGCAAAATTGCAAAAAGTTCAGGATAACCTGTTTATTTTCCTCCTTTCAGAAGGACCCTCGTCACTCCCTCCTGGTTTGGCCTTTCTCTCTCCTCTCAGCTCCTGGGTTCCTCCTGCCCTCTCCCAGCTGTTGAGGACTGCATGTTGCGACATGTTCTCTAGGCCTGCTCTCAAAAGCCACTGCACATTCAAAGCCTTCCCAGATCTTGGGTCATTCATCACAAGCTATTAACCAGGTGCCCTATTCCTAAAGGGCTTTCTAGACTTCAGAAGTGAATTTTCATTGTAAAAGCCTGAGAGTGGTTTACTGTGCTCTCCTCTCAAGAGAGCATTTATTTTTTAAGTTCTTTTACCCCTAAGAGTGATTGAGATAGAAATTTTAGTCACTGTGGTATGACTATAATAATAATAATAATAATAATAATAATAATAATAATAATAATGAAAGAATTTGGGGCAGGGTCCAAATTTGTATGTATGTAGCTTGGCTGAAGCCTGGGTCATTGACAAAAAAAGGAATAAAGATAGTAGATGAGATAGGAGAAGCCAGAGAGTGCAGAAAAGAGGAAGGGTGGAATATTGCTGGAAACAGGGAGACCTAGTGAATGTAATTCATGAACAGCTTTTTCCACTTTGGCACTGTTGACATTTTGGGCTGGATAATGCTTTGTTTTCGGGGACTGCTCTGAGCATTGCAGGATGTTTAGAAGCATCTCTGACCTCTACTCACTAGATGCCAACGGCACCCCCCAGATGTGCCAACCAAAAATGTGTTCAGATATTGCCAAATGTCCCTCGGGGGCAAAACTACCCTTGGTTCAGAACCACTGGGTTAGAGGGTCAGGCTGTTGTCACTGTGAATGATTGTCTGTTTGTTTTGTAGGTAACATGGATTTAATTTCTGACAGAATATTCTGCTTGGGGCAGGTGTGTCTCTTGCCCTAGTAGTTTCAATCACACACTCTTAGTTGATAGATCATGGTCTTGTTTTTCCAGGTGGGACCAATGGATACAGAGCAGTGCACCTCTCATCTGGAGTTTGTAACTTTTCCACGCTGATGGGAAGTAGTCACACAGCGCCTCTCCTTATTTTTTTCATCAGGCGTAACAGCTTCTAGATGCTTTGCAGTTTTCGGTGAGCTTTATGTGAAAAGATCAGGAGATGAGTTCTGACAAAGCAGATTTTTATGTACGGTGTGGGGAATCTCCCGGGAGGCATTCTCTAGGTCTTCAAGGAGGACTGTGAAGGAAAACACTTCCTATATTATTAGTGGCACGTTTGCAATTAATAAGCAGATCTAGGACTGGGTGACTGATACATTTTAGGTGAACTATTCATCTAAAATATTCAATATTCAATTTCACAGTGTGGTTGAGATGCTCTCATAAATGA
>NW_007727650.1:103110-123249 GCF_000696425.1 Galeopterus variegatus
AAGTGTCCTTACATACGCGTGCTTGGATTATCCTGTGTGTGTGTTTAGGTGGGTGTAAGGACTAGATTGATTTCTCTTCTGATACCCCCTAAAGTCTCACAATATATCCATTCTCTGGAACAAGAGTTCTTGACCTAGGGTCCATGGTTGGGCTTCAGAAAGTCTGCGAATCTCTGAAAGTATAAGCTTAGATTGATTTCTCTTCTGATACCCCCTAAAGTCTCACAATATATCCATTCTCTGGAACAAGTGTTCTTGACCTAGGGTCCATGGTTGGGCTTCAGAAAGTCTGCGAATCTCTGAAAGTATAAGCGCTAGTGATTTTTTTTCCCCTTAGCAAGGAGGCCCTTTGCATTCTTCAGATAACCAGACAAGAAGCTTGTGACTCAAGAAGCTTTAGAACAGCTCCGTTGGGAGAAAGATGGCCCTGGGTTCCCGCTCACTTCATGTTACCCCCTGCTTTTCTTCAGTTTCTGCTTTTTTTTTAAAGCTCTCCCTCCCCCATTTGCTCCCTTATAGTGGGTATTCTCTCAGAAATCCATTTCAGAACGCAGAGCAATAGTAAAGGGTCTGATCTGATTCAAACAACTTTGAGCATTAGGATACCATTCCAGTGATTTTCATTTAAGTTATTTTTATTATCAGAACGAGGTGAAGAGTTAGGTGTTCTTTTTCTCTTCTTACTGAGAAAGAAACTGAGGCTCTGCGAGGTAAAAGGACTTTCCCAAAGACACACAGCACGTAAATATTGCAGCTGGGAGACAAAACCTTTTCCTCTGTGCTCTTTTCACTAGCCCATAATCCTGCCAGGTTGGAGCATGAAGACAAAGATCACCTGATCAAAGATTTACCCAGGATGTTTTAAATAATATTGATAATTCTTTATAACCACAGAAGTCACCACATCTTTCCTTGTTGTCACTTTCAACCAATACAGAAACTGAGGCCGCAAAGAGCCCTTCTGATCAGAAATGTCGAAATATGTGGGAGACTGGATTTCTTGGCCTTTGCTTCCCTTAAGGACTTAATCAAATGACAACGACTGAGAGCAATTATTTAAAATAAAAATCCAGTATACAGAAATCTATGTTGATAATCTTGCCATTTAACTGCCTTGCATCTCTCTGGTTTAGCAGAGATTCAAATCCTGTACATTGGGCATGTCTACACAGCCAAGAATTGAGGCCATTATTTGACTATTCAAGGTGAAAAAACACAATTGCTTCTCTCACCTGGAGACTGCAGGCATTTTGTTTTTCTTAAAAGAAAGTCTCTTTGATCTCATTTATCTGAATAATCCTCTCCTTCTTAGCTTTGTTTTGCTTGATGTCACTCTGACGATAAAGAAGCTGGTATTTCTGCAGCAAAACCATTTACAAATTTTATGGAATCGGTGCTATAAAAAACAATTTTTAGCAGGTCAAAGGCTTCTGTTCAATAGACTCCTCAAACACACACACACACACACACACACACACACACACACACACAATGAGGGATTCTTTTGCTGTGTGCTGTGTGCAAAGAGCACCTTTACTTTGTCCACAGCCATCCGTGTTTCCTTCCCCTCATGCAGGAGTGCTGCATAATATAAACATAGATCATGTTTATGATCAGCTAATTTTGCCCCTGTTTGGTGATCTCCCCCTCTCTCTTTTTCTCCATCCTGCCCTTCATTTCTTTTTGCTGTTCAGTGCTTCTAAAAGCCCCAATGAAAATCTGAAGAGCTGCGATACCTACAGCTAGTCCTCGTTCTGTTATGAGCTTGCAAGACACACAATGCCAGGAATCTCCTTGTCAAGCCTGCCTCTCCACCTTCCCCTCCTCGTTCCAGGAGCCTATTAAATTAATGAGATAGAAGTCAGCGCTACAGCCGTCGACATGTTATTGGTGTACAGCACCAGTGCTGTTACAGTGTGCCTGTTTTCTCTCCTGGGACATTTAATTTCCGCTTCTCAAATGAGCTGCGAAGCTGCGAGGCCTGGCAGTGTTCGTTCTCGGCACTCTGTGATGCAGATAATGAGGGTACTGATAGGTGCCTAGGAGACTTCAGTGGCTCCAAGCACAGCCATGGTCTGATAATGCTTTATGCCAGCAGTGTCACAGCGGAGCCACTATCATCCCTCAAGGAATGGTTCATCTTTATGTGTAATACAGCAGCTGTCACCTAAATGGCTAATGGGGAAGCAAAGTAGAACCTTAGTGCTAGTAATCTCTGTCACTTAATAATTTTCAAGGTATCAGACTTCAGTGGCTCCTGCAAGTTCTAATAAAAGTGCACTTGCCGATTTTTTGTTGTTTGTCGTGGATTAAATGTAAATTGAGAAATCCATGGTGCTGTTGTGTGCAAATCTAATTTAGTATAATTTGAATAGCCAAGTAATTAAAATGTATTATAGGTATAAGATGCTGGCGTGGAGGAGTGCCTGCATTTAAGAGGAAGATTTATTGGGCTTGCAGCATCTACAGTGAACCTTATACAACCACATTAGCTAACATCTGTTGGAAAAATGTCAAGATGCAGGGCAGAAGACATGCACGCAGAATATATGCTTTTATGAGTTGGAATGACAAACTGGAAACATAGGGCAGCACTTGCAAGTTAAATTAATTAATAATGGGAACTGTGTCTGCACGGGCACACACGTGCATGCATGAGGGGTATGAGGGTGTATGAAGGGGCATGTGTGTGTACACATAGGTACATACAAACACATACCCTTCCTCATTAACATCCAACCCCTGCAGAGTGGGAATTGAAGCTTTGATTGTGTTTAAGGAGCAGGGTAATAATAATAAGACAGTTAATACAAACGATGTCTGTGTTGACACTGCCCCATTAGTATTTCCTGGCAGATTATTTTGTTTGCTTGCCTAAGTGCACAAGATTATAGAAGGTGATTTAGTAGGCTAGGGCACTGGCTTCTGAAGGGAAGCCAAGTTAATTTCAATCACACCTACAACCAGACTGTTAATCTTTGGGGAGTTACTGCACCTGTGCTGGCAAAGGTTAAGAGGCAAGAGATTCTAGAAGGCACGGATACAGCAATTGTCCAGGGGCAGGGGTAGAGATAGAAAGGACCCATAATTCTCTTAGGGGGTAAATCAAAGGACATTTTGAAATCTGAAAAATTTCACTTACAGATAAGTGCAAGATATACCTCCCAAACACAAAACAGTTTCCAAGGAAATATCTGCCAGCAGACGGTCAAGAGTGCTTGCTACCAGAGTAGAGACAGTCAAATACATGAGAAATATGTTTAAATGGCAATCATATGACATTCTTCATTCTTCATCATTGAGTGGCTTGGGACTATTGTCTAATGTTAAGTCCTGCTAGGAGAAAAAGAACTAGATGGCGCAGAGGAGCTGAGATTCTGGATGATATTCAGCATTTTCACCTCATCTCTGCTTTCCAAATCACTCTGCCTTCCTCTTCTTAAACCTTTGGTCAAATATGAGCAAAGCTAATGGGAATTTTCAATGATGTGGTCAACTTCCCTCAACAGCGCAGAGGAGCTGAGATTCTGGATGATATTCGACATTTTCACCTCATCTCTGCTTTCCAAATCACTCTGCCTTCCTCTTCTTAAACCGTTGGTCAAATATGAGCAAAGCTAATGGGAATTTTCAATGATGTGGTCAACTTCCCTCAACAGGCTAATCTTGCCTGGCCAAATTCACTTACTTGGGGACTGTAGGCTGTTATGCACTGAGGGTCCACAGGTATAAATGTCCAGTTCAGGACCTTTAAGCCATCATCTTATTCAAAGCACATCTCAGAGGATGCAGCGATAGCTGACTGTGTTGAATAAATATGTAGATTTTAAATAAGGTTTTTAAAAGCACCCTCTGGTTTGTGCTGTCTGAGCCAAAAACAGGTATTGACACAAGTGTTGGAAACATTTACTAACACCTGCAGCCTGTCTCCTCAGTCATGTGTGTCTTGACAGGTAAGAGAAGAAACAATTACAACCAAGTCATCAAAAAAATTAGACTGGTAATGCAAAAATTTAAAAAAGTTTCTTTTGCCTAACGTAATAATAACATGATGTTCAATGTATATTAAAATTGGTCACATTTCTTTGGTATTCATTAGAAAATCATTCATCACCAAGAGTTCTTTGGTAATCCTTATGGATGTAATTCATAAGCTCTATGCAAAATCCATTTGAATTTAGCATTCCTTTAAGTACACTTAATATAAAATGTCATATTTTAGGTCAGATCTTCATTTGATTGAGATTTCAATAGGAAGTACTGTATTTGGGCTTTGAAAATCAGTGAAAAGATTTTTTTTTTTTTTCCTTTTTTTTTGTCTTTTTTACTGACCCTCAGTGTTGCGCCCGCACTGCGCTCAGCCAGTGAGCGGAAACTGGTCTCCATATGGGATCTGAACCCTCGGCGGGAGCGCCACCGCGCTCCTAAGCAGCGCACTCTCCAGTGCGCCACCGGGCCGGCCCGAAAAGATGGCTTTTCTGACGTGGGAGTTTGAAAGTCAATATTGCCAGCATGGAAAAAAATAAAAATAAAAAAGAGGAAGCTAACATATCAAATGTCTGACTCCTTCTTCTCTGTTATTCAAACCAAAGGATTTGCCATGCATAGAACTTAGAGGTAATGACTGTGCATCTGTTGCTATAATATAGTGAACTGGGAAGAACTAACTATGTGCAATTCAATAAAGTATATTTAGCATATTTTCATTGCACCAAATATCAGCTGATCCACCTCTTATTAGTATAAATGGCATAGATTAGTGTCAGGCATTTTCAACAGTGAAGAAATTACAGGAGTCTGCAAGGCTCATTAGGTTCTGGCTGCATGTTAACGAGGGGCCAGGCCTTATTAATAAGAAGAGGAAAAGATAAAACTAAGCTGCGAGGAAAAAAAGGAACAAAACACTCCTTTAAAAATTCTCTGGCATTTAAAAGTGAGAAGACTGCCCTGGGAAATTCTTTTCTTTCCTAATCTCCTAGGCATTTGTGAAGTTGTGTACTTTCCTTTATTATTTTTTGCAATATGTAAAAACAAACACTGTGTTTCAGTTCATATCAAATACATACAGAAACTGTTTTAAATGGGTGATAAGGTTGTCAACTTTTGCTTTTGTATAGCTCATCTGAAGTCGAGTTCAGATTTTGTATTAATGTCTTCTCTTCTCTTGAATCAGTTAATGAAAGTGGAGAGACCTGCCTCAGCATAGAAAAATAAAAGGATTTGTGTCTCTTCCCTGCTTCCATACCTTGCTGTGTTGGAAAATCAGGGTGGCAATATTCCTTGGGAAGGAAGGTGAAAAAGAGACTTGCTGCAGTGTTACACCCAAGCAAGGCAAATGGGGGCTTTCTCATTAGCTTTGACCCAATGGTCATGTGATGATTCTGACTGAAAAATGATGAAATAAAGAACTCCATGATTAGCCTTTTGCTTAAATGCTGAGATATTAATCCATAAAGCTTTACACCAGAGTATAGGTAAAAAGTAAGATCTACACGAAGCACAGTAAAAGCAAAGGTCAAGGCTAAAGGCTGTTCTAATTTGGATCCATGTCAGAAGGCAAAGAACTGAAAGCAAAGGAAAATCCTCCAGGCTCAGTACGTGCTACTACAAGTTGCTTTTGAAAAAAGGAGAAAGAAAAATAAGGTATTTGTCACTGATTCCTTAAAAATTATGTGTGTATGTAGACAGACACTTATATTTATACACATACACGTATATACACACTCACAATGGAACAATTATATTGTAAAGCTTTTTAAAAGCAACACCAAAATAAGTGGAAATGACTGGCTTTTAATACAAAAATTAAAACTGCTCATATCTTGGGCCGGCCCCGTGGTGCACTCGGGAGAGTGCAGCGCTGAGAGCGCAGCGACGCTCCCGCCGCGGGTTCGGATCCTATATAGGACTGACCGGTGTGCCGCGGGTTCGGATCCTATATAGGACTGACCGGTGTGCTCACTGGCTGAGCGCGGTGCGGGTGACCCCACACCAAGGGTTGTGATCCCCTTACCGGTCACGAAAAAGACAAAAAAAAAAAAACTGCTCATATCTTGCACCTCTGCAGAGTCTTTCATCCAAAAATATTAAAACTGTTTTTTAGGCTACATTGTTAGAAGATAAGTTCTACATTAAAGGAAAGATAAGTGTGCTAAAGTAACAGTCTATTATTGAACAGTCAACAGTAATTAATTTAGAGTTTCAGACTGTTTTGAATCATCCTCCATTATGTTTACAGTGTCTGAAAAGCTTAGAAATTGCATTTCTTCTATACCTGTTCTGATTCACCAATTGATTTCTCCCACTGTGTTCAGAATGAAAGTGAAATGAACCTGACTCCTGAGATTTGTTTTGAACAAATATCACGAGCATCCTTACAGTTTCAGAACACTGCCATTTTTGGTAGATGACAATTGCAAGGTGAGATGAATAGTTCTCAGCACTGGACTCTTGGTGACTTATCACGAGCATCCTTACAGTTTCAGAACACTGCCATTTTGGTAGATGACAATTGCAAGGTGAGATGAATAGTTCTCAGCACTGGACTCTTGGTGACTATAACGCATCTGCATTGTGTGCACCAATAGGGCACACAGGGCTCAGATTCTGGGAGGTAAGGTCATGGGTATTTAGGGTCCTCTAAATTCCACTTTGTCCTAAACTGTTGGTATGATTGAGGCAATGGTATTTGTCATCTTAATCTGCTCTAATAATAATAACGATAATAATGATGATGATGATAATAATAATAATAATAATGATTAATAATAATAATAATAATAATAATGCTTTCTTTCTCTATTTCACCTAGCCGGTCTTTACAGACCAACAATCAGTTTCAGATTATAGCAGATATACAATAATTTGTGTAGAAATGTTTCCTTTAGTAAAAGATTGTGTATATACACGCTTCTATACACACATATTTGAATACATGCTTCCATAAGCACTATGGTTTTTAGGCATTGGATAAGGCACTTTCCAAGACAGTTAAATCAAATTTCTGTGAGGGCAATTTTTAAAACAAGAATTACATGAAATGTGTCTATTTTAATCATATCAGTTTCATCAAGGCGACTTCTGTGAAATAATGCCACAAAAGTTTCTCAGAGTCAATGTGAAGGAAGAGATTGTTTCCTTTTTTCTTTTTAATCTTTAATATGGAGACAGAAATATTTTCTGGTCATCATCCTTCAAAGCAGGTTTTACCAATGAAATTGGTATCTGGCGCATGGAAACTTTGCAAAGCTCAAACCTCCAAAAATCTCCATCATGAGCGTTCATGTGTATTACTTGATTTTCTAAAGTGACAAGACGTACATTAAAAAATATTTCTCTTATTGTTACATTTCAGGCACGTTTACTGTTAGCTGCTTGGCTTCATTATGTATCATAGTCTGAATCTACAAATCAAGTATAATTAGACTTAGCGAACTGATTGGATTTCTAATTAAGCTACATTGGAAACAATGCACAATCAGTAAATATTCTGACTAGGTACATTTTAAAGAGCAACTCTTGGGCTTTTTGCTGATGACTAGACACCAGTGTCATTAAATTTGTTGGTGGCAAGCAAATTTTAAAGCTAAAATAGAGGCAATTAGTAAAGATCTTGAAATATTTAATCACGTTTGTCCAATTAGTGTGCAATTAGGCAGTGGTGTGGCGTGGGACAGGCATTCTGCTTCAGTGCTTGGTGCACAAGGATCCCTTTGAAATTTTGCTGTTTAGTTTATTGATATATAAAAAGGAAGTTATGGTTGTAATTTCCAATTTAAAAAAAATACTGTGCAGATGGTCTGACTATATATTTAACAATGTTAAACAAATCTAAACAAGGGAAGCATGTTACCTGAAATTACACAGCTGTGATCTGTGAATAAGTTCTGGATCATGGTAGATTACAGCTGTGCTTATCTCGATCATTGAAACCGCCAGGCATTTTATACTGGAGGAATCAAGAACTGGTTAAGCTTGCCCAACAGGTCTTAAAATGATTGGCAGCTCCTTACCTGTCTAAGTGCATGCTTCCTGGCAGTTAGCTTGGCTCCTCTGAATTCCAGTGGTTTCAATATTATGCAGAGGGAGAGATGGGAAGAGATCCTGTAAAAAGTTGACTTGGGGAGGTGGATAAACTGAACAGCAACATTTACACAGTGTTCTCATTGCAAACTGACTGCTCATATCTACCAAGTTATAGCCTTGGGATGTGACCATGTCAGTGAGAGGCACATCCAGTGCAAAAGGGAGGAAGAATGTCTCTTATTTTAAACTCATATCTGGCATTGCCCAGCCATGAAACAGAGTGCTGTTCTCTTTACTTTTGCTGGAAAGCAAAGGGCATTTTCCTGGTATTCTTGTTTGGATAATCTTTGGAAAGGCATTACCACTTCCATTTTCAGAGAAGGGCTATGGAGAGGCCACAGAGCCCTGTGTGTTTCAGGCAGCAGGCAGACCCAGGGTTCAATGACCTTTAAGACACCCAGGGAAGTGTGTTGTTCCAGGGAGTTACCGGATGAGGCAGTGAGGTGATGGTAAGAGAAAACCCAGGAAGATAAACAGAGGGGAGAAACTGAGGGGAACCTAGTGCGTACCCAGGTAATCTGTGAAACTCATTTGGGTGAAAGAAATACCCCCATTTTTCTGGGATATTGACTTCATGCTCAGTCAGATTTAACCATTTCAATATCATTTTAACTGGGAAACCAAGAGACGTTCTTAAGTAAACTTGTTTTCCTAGACCCTGGTAACCTAACAGGTTGAAATGTATTGAATCTCAGGAGTCTAAGGATTTCTGGACATAGATCTATACTCCTAGGTATACTGGCATTTCCCATTACCAGATGTAAGTGCGTTCTGCTTGGATAACTTTTGGGAACCAGTGAGAAGAAATCCTCTATGTAGAGGACAGAAAAAAAAAAAGAAAGAAAAAATGTCCTGGAAAAAAGTGACAGGTGAACTTAAGTGGCGGATGGGTGTAAGTGTACACAGGAATACAAGGCCTTATAATAGGTCTACTGGCAATTTAGTTTAAGAAGGTTATATATTATTTATGTTCCTATCTCTCTTCTTTTCCTAATTTTGAAGGCATTTTTGCCTAACTTTCTGAAAGCAGGTTACTATTACCATAGGTCAAAACCAGACATTTTGAAATCTTTGAGTATTAAATTCTATATTGAGATATAATTAAATTCTATATTTAGAATTTCCATAAATTTATAATTCTAAATGTAGCAAATTCTAAATTTACAAACCTGGAATATTAGTTAAGTTAGCCACGGATTACACCTCTACCCTAGTTCTTATCTGAGCAAGAATGAGATTCTAGCTGTCTGCTGCTGGGGATGGAGTCCTGAGGGATTCTGTGCCACCAAAGCCTTCTGCCATCTGGGCTGGCAAGGGAGGAGGCATTCTATTGACACTTACAAGGATGTAGCAGAATAAGTACTTAGATAAGTTTGATAAATCCCTCCCCTCACTGTCTCTGTGTCTTTGCTTTTTCCCACCAGCTGCTCTCAGGAAGCCTTCTGAATAGGATTGGCTAGATTTAGCAAATAAAAATACAGGATACTCAGTTAAATTTGAATTTCAGATAATATACAATTTTTTTTAGTATAAGTATATCCCAAATACTGCATGAGATATACTTATACTAAAAATGATTTGTTGTTTACCTAAAATTCAAACTTAACTTGGTGTCCTATATTTAATCTGGCACACCAGACTAAATTTCTAAAACACATTCACAGTAAGGTATAAGCAATTGAGAAAAGCATCATCTCTCTTCCAAGACCACATGTATTCCACGCCAACCAGAAACATAGGTGAGAAGTATAGTCTAAAGTTGAAATTTCAGACATCCCTTAAGGTACTAGTTCTCAAACTTGGCTGCATATTAGAATCACCTGGGGAGCTTTTAAACTCTCAATGGCCTGGACAAAACCCAGACTAATTAAATCAAAATCTCTAGGGGGTGGGACCCAGCATCTGTACTGTTTAAAGCTCCCAGGTGATTCCAATGTGCAGCCGAGTTTATAAACCACTGAACTAAGGAAGAATTCTCAACCATGGCTGTACATTAGCAGCACATAGGGAATTAAAAAAATATATATACATGTTTGACCCCAACCCCAGAGGTTCTGACTTAATTGGTCTAGGTGGGGGTCTGGCATCCATAATTTTTAAACCTCCCCATGTGATAGAGAACCACAGAGTTAGAGGATATGGAGAAGTGTCTTTGGGGGATCGATGGATCATCTCAGAACTCTATAAATTATACCAGGGTCCTAATCTGCCCACATATAAAGCTATCAGTGACGCTTAGTAGCAATGAGAAAAGACCCCATTTTCCCTTACGGGATCAAATTTACCTGCTGCCCAATGAAAATCAGGGTCTTACATTTTCAGGGACACTTAGTATGCCCATGACAGTTGCCTTGAAAAAAAAATCAGATGTGACTGTGCAGCACTGAAGGCAATCTTTTTAAGCATAAAACTGTGTACTGTTGGGCAAGATGGGTAGATCAGGGAGTTGCCATGGAATAAATGATTATCAGGAGATCTAGAAGATTGAGGACAGAAATAGATTGGACACAAGGAAAATGACCAAGAGGAAAAAATTCCACAAATACATAGAGTGGGATAGAAATAAAAATATTAAGAAGGATCCAGTGAAACCCAAATTAATCTTATTTTGGTAGGAGAATTTTTTTTTTGGCCACAAACCAAAGCAAACCCTCAGGACGCATGTGTATGCGTCAAGCAGCATCAGAAGGCACTGGAACCTCTGAGTGACGGTGGCTGACATCATGCTGACAAACACTGTCGAGTAAACTGACACTGGACACTTGATAGACATCAGCTTGGTATCATTTGTGACCCAACTTGCCCTTAAAGCAAAATGTATTTGTCCATCTGTCATAGATTTTAAGGTTCAGAAAATAGGAGACCCTTCAAAGCACTAACTGTGACAAGAGAGTCACTAAGCTACACACAGTTTTGGCTGAGGTCAGATGTTGGGGAGGACATAGAGCAGGTACCAAAGCCCCATGGAAAGAAAAGTGTGAGCAGATCTAGAGCTGGGCAGAGCTCAGGGACTGATTGAGAGAAGGAGATGCTAAGCCCCAAAGTGTGTGCATGTGCCTGTTGCACGTGAGTGAGTGTGTGTGTGTGTGTGTGTGTGTGCTGAGGATAATCCTAGAAGCAGGGCAGCAGGAGTTGAGGAGCAGGTGAAACAAGGAAAACGTGGAAATATACACTGAAGGTCCAGAGGAAGTTGCCAGCAGCTTTCTGCTCCCTTCCAGGTCCCTGTGGTCCTGCCCTGAGAGTATAACCCTGCTGCCTTAAAGGCAGACTTGAATCTGAAGTTGCACCAGGCCCATTTGCAGTGCCTGCTTAGACGGAGGCTCTTTGGGCAGAGGATGCCATGCTCAGAGCCACTGCAAGAGGGGTGGCCCCCAGGCCCATGTGTGTGTCATGCAATCCACACCGCCTATCTCACAGCTGATGGGGATGGAGTATCACAATGAAGAGTGAGAAAACTCTCAGGCTGGACAGCACCTGTAACTCTTCAGCAAAAGACAAGCTGAGCCAATCAGATTCTCCCTTGGAAATATGAACTAAGATGTCGTAAGACACGTATTCAGATGGTGAGAAGGGGTCTGCTTGGGGCAGAGCTGGGGCAGGAGGCCATGGTGGGTTGTGTTTGGGGGAATTAGAAAACTTGATGAAGCAAAGGCTGCCAATGATAGAAAGAGGAGAAAATGACAGAGATATGCTGAAAACGGAGGAGATGCGGAAAGAAAGAGATACTGCCGCCTTGAGAGGAAGAGTAGCTGATCCTTAGCACTGCCATGATTCCTAAAGAGCCTTGCAGTCCCTGGTCCAGCTCCAGTCTGTGAGTTTCCTTACAGCAACATTTCACCTCCACCCACCCTGGTTTTAGTATTCTGAGTGGGTCCCCGTTGCTCTAACCACAAGCACCCAACAAAAACAGGAGGACACAAAGCAGTTCGTGGTCCCCAGTGGGAGGAGCTGCTGGTCAAGGAGTGCATGAGAATAATTCTGCTCTTTTTCAGCACCCTTAAGGAGTCACCACAGTGACAGACAGGTCTGGAGTGCCAAGTAGGGCTTAGGGTATCGTCTCGGGGCTGTTTGTTTTCTAGTTTGTTCTCCAGTTTTCCCCTCTCACCATCTTCCTGGTTTGTGAAAATTCTGTTAGCCTCCCCAGGCTTCCAGTTATTAGGTGCAATAGTTTATAATCTCACAATAATATTTAAAGCTGTTGTTAATTTAAACCCTAGTCCCAAGTAAGACACCTATCCAGATGTCATGAACAGTGATGCCAGTAGCTGCGGAGCTGACTTTGGGGCTTTATAGGTTAAGAGAAGTTTATGTCACCTTGGACTTACCCTCTCTGTGCCTCATCTTCCTTATCTGTAAAATGGGGACAGTAACCATAATTGTGAGAAATTATGTGAATTAACACTTGCAAAGCATTTAAAAGAGTGCCCAGGGAATTGTAAACCCTCCAATATAGGTAAACTATTGTGGTACATGCCCCCCCCCACTCTCAAGTACTTCCATTCTTTTCCTAAGTGTGCCCCCAAACTTGGATATCCTTTAAAGATGAAGGTGTCCCCTTATGGTTTGCTTAATGTCTTTGACCTAACACCCTCATTGTACCGATTACTTTTTGCTTCCAATGCTGAAGGTTGGCTTATATTATATCTCATGCCTGGAGCACACTTAATGTGTTAATGGAGAGAAGCCCATTTTATTTTTGGCTTCCTGGAAGCAATGGTTCACCTCTGTTAACCAATCCATTTGGAACTCTAGTGAAGAGAAGTTTAAGCTACCCAACGTGGGATTATCTCGGGCAATTCTACCCTTGAAATGGACGTAAATCTTCATCTCTCCCATTTAACCTAATGGGAAACCTGGGCTGCATGGCCATTGTACGGACATCCCAGCTCAGAACAAAGCGACACTGAACAAGGCATGTCCAGGTTATTATCAGGGCTGCTAAAAAGAGTAAAAGCTAAACATAAAATAAAACAAAAACAAACAAAAGAATCCAAGCAATTGTGACTGAATAACATCAACAAACTAATAATGACTGCTTACTATGTACACCCACCCCAAACAAGGCACTATGCTAAGTGCTTTATATGAACCATCTCCTTTAATCATTTAACAAATCTGTGATAAACATATTTTCAACTTTATTTTTACTGACGAGGAAACCAAGGTCTCAAGAGGTTAAATGACTTTTCCTGGCTGAATAGCTATCATGTGACAAGGCCAAGATCTGCCCCAAAGACTGTCTGCCAATAAAGCCCAAGCTCTTTGCCTCCATTCTGAATTGGATGTGATAGCTGCAGTATGTAAAATTTTGGTGCTCCTGTAGAAGCTCCAGCCTATATGTGTGCAAGTCCCATTCTGTGGCCCTTTGAGGGAAACCATAACAAAGAGAAAAACAGACTATAGGAATAAACAGAAGTATGTTGAGCCCATATGCACCTTCTTTTTCATGTTCTGTTACAAAGACAATGATAAAACAATTGAGCAGTGTCACCTTTTTGGACAAACTGGGTCTAAGCTAAATTATCAAGTATCTATTTAGGAAATCCCAAAGTTTCAGAATAGAGATTTAAAAACAAAGCAAGTCATTGATCAGAAATAGACTCAGATGCAGTTCATGTGAATTTTATTTGGCTTTGAGAGTTCTCTGTGAATTTCCAGAGGCCCCTTCAAGTAAAGGATGGCCCACCGAAGAATGGAGAAAGTGGGAAGAGAATCTTTGTCTCTCCCTCACCCCATCTCATGTATTACTCCTGCATTTGCTACACACTTTGGAGAGG
Organism: Galeopterus variegatus; assembly: GCF_000696425.1. Classification (NCBI taxonomy): domain Eukaryota; kingdom Metazoa; phylum Chordata; class Mammalia; order Dermoptera; family Cynocephalidae; genus Galeopterus; species Galeopterus variegatus. The sequence goes on from NW_007727650.1 coordinate 116,973, forward strand.
GAGAGAGTGATCACATGCAGCTTAAATATGATTTGTGGAAGAGTGTAGTTAAGAGGGTGAGGGGGATTACTTACTTTCTAAAAGAGAGATGGTTGACATAGCTCTGTGGTTTGGTCACCAGCCCTCCTTAGTGTTATCTTCCAAGGAGCCTGAATTCGGTACCCATAAGGATTGCAGTTTTTGCTGGTCCAAAACTTTTTGGTGGGGAGATATTTGTACATCAGACTCACTCACTCATTCAGCCATGGCAGCTGCCTGCTAATCTGCCCAGCTGGTGCAGGACTCAGCTACATTGATATGAAAGAGGAGAGAAGATGGTTTTCTCCCTTCATCCTCCCCCCCACCCCATCCCCAGCCCATCCTTCCCATATTGTACAAAACCATGTGGATTCGCTGAACAGGTCCATAAAATTAATTATACTGGGAGTGCTTGGTAACCAATAAATTGTAAATTGTACATTATTAAAACAGCATCAGAGCTCTGACTGATCTATTATTCTTTGGGGAATGAATGAAGATAAGAGCTTTATGCATCTTGGAGGTTTTTCTTGCCACCATACCGCAGGCATGGAGAGGAAATATTTAGTAGCTTTTGTTTCGTCTTTCTGCAAGTTGAATTAAATGGAAAAGGTATTTTTTTCCCTGTCATTAAATTGTTATGTGTGCTCTCACGTGTCTGTTTGTAGCTTCTAATATGGCAGTGGGCACTCAGTAAATGCTATTCTGCAGTGATTGTGATAATATGTATCCTTCTATGCTCATCCACAAAAGCAGCACCATGTCAACCTAATGTGGACAGGAGATATATGATATGGCAGGGCATTGTAATAAAATAAACTGTGTTGATGTAGTGCTTCTCTGTTAAAGCTCAGGAAGAAATCAGAGTAAACAGTCAGAAACATAAAAACATCGGCTGATTATGCGCCAGGGGCCTTGTGGCTTCAGTTGAAAAGGAAGAATCTGGAAGAAACAGGTTTCTTTTTGTTTCTTCCTTCTAGACACAACAGGATTACCCCTGGGAGTTGCTTGTGAACCTCTCTTTTTACTGAACTATCTCCCTCGTGCAGAATTTCTCAGCATCTCTCTACCTGCCATGATGATTCCTTCCAGGCATATCACCGTTCTCCATGGAAACTTTCTCTTCCCGTAATTGACCAAGCCTGCTTGTCTGAGACTGTGACTGCCAGTCAGCTAGGCAGCATTGCCTTCCATGCAGGCATTCTAGCTTAGAGAACCAGAACAGGTAACGAGCAAACCATATGCCATTCCACCTCCAAAATAAATCAACAGTTAGAACCCCGCCATTGCAGTAGGAAATAGAATGTCTCAGGACGGGGCTATTCCTGAGTGTGTGCATGAGCAAACCATATGCCATTCCACCTCCAAATAAATCAACAGTTAAAACCCCGCCATTGCAGTAGGAAATAGAATGTCTCAGGACGGGGCTATTCCTGAGTGTGTGCAGTATCAGCTATACAATCTGTGGGGCCAATGCAAAAATAAATAAATAAATAAATAAATAAATAAATAAATAAATAAATAAATAAATAAAGGCAGTTCCCTTGTTCAAAAATTATTCAGAATTTCAAGACAGAAATAGCAGAGCATTAAACTAAGTGCACACACTTCTAAGTGCACAGCTCTGTTCAGCTGCACAGGTTGGACATCCAGGAAGCCAGCTGTGGTACAAAGGGACATTTGCCCAATGGTTTGTGGGGGCATCTGGGTTTTTTGTTGTTGTTTTTTTGTTTTTTGGTGCATTTTAATCTTCTAGTGGTCTAATTAAGCTATCAGACAATTTCATTTCTTCTGCTGGGACAAGAGCGGTGTGATCCATTCTTTTTCCCACTAGAAGCTGCAGTGAGATGACTTCTCCATCTCCACGGTCAGGACCAGGGCAAGGAGGAAGGGGAATGATACTTTATGATCAAGTCTGAAAGGGTGGAGTGGAGCTCAAAGAAGCCTGAGTGAGACAGACAGATTGCCAAAGAAAAATAGACAGAAATCAGTTTTCCAATGGAACTTATTCTTAAACATAGTCATCTCATGAGTTTTTCCCACCACTACACTGGTGCCGTCTTCTTGTTCTCCAAATAACTCGTGATTTTGGGGAAAAGATGGCAGTAAGATTTTTTTTTTTAGTTTTATCTTTAAGGAGCATGTTCCCATCTCTTCTTTCATGTATTCATTTGGTACAAGGAAGCAGGAGGGGAGATGACCAAGGGATATGAGGGTTGATTGGGGAGATGCTCTCAGGAAGGGGTTATTGGGGAATGCTGTATTAATGAACTGTGCCCAGCCCAGCAGGTGTAACTTCCTTTAAGGACTTCCCATGTCCCTGTGACCCTGTCACTTCTGTGAGGACCTCGACCTTGCTAACATCCTGGAGGGACAGTTTTGATCAGCTAGACAGGCTTATGGAACATTTTCCAGCATGCTTCTTCCTTTCAGTATCTTTATCACTGGAATTGTGTGTAGGCACTTTAGGGAAACGAATAGGTCATCCCAGAAGCAACAGCCATCTGAGTGATAAATTTGGTTAAGTTAAGAAAAGAAATGATCCACAATAGCTAAGATATGAAAATAACTAAATGTCTATTGACAGATTAATGGATAAAGAAAATGTAGTACACACGTGTGTGTGTGTGTGTGTGCGCGCGCGTATATGTATGTGTGTGTATATATATATATAATGAAATATTATTTATATATTATAATTATATATATATAATGAAATATTATATATATATATAATGAAATATTATTTAGCCTTAAAAAAGAAAAGGAATTCCTGCCATTTGCATCAACATGACTGAACCTGGAGGCCATCTTCCTAAATGAAATAAGCCAGACAGAAAGACAAGTACTGTGTGATTTCACTTTTATGTGGAATCGAAACAAGTCAAACTCGTAAAAGCCGAGCTCAGCGGGGTGGTTGGAGGAATGTGGGCGGGGGAATGCGGCGATGTTGGTCAAAGGGTACAAGGTTTTAGTTATTCAAGATGAATAAGTCCTGGAGATCTAACGCAGAGCATGGTGACTATAGTTACAGATACCGTATTGCGTGCATGAAATCTGCCAAAACGGTGGCTACGTCTTCAGTGTTCTCCACACACACAAGGTATCAGGTGCTGGATATGTTAATTGGCTTGACTGGGGTGATCCTTTCACAATGTCTACGTTTATCAAAACATCAAGCTGTGCACCTTAAATATTTTCAATTGTTATTTGTTAATCATACCTCAGTAAGGCTGAAAAAGGGGAAAAGAAAAAGTAATAGCATGTCTTATAATTCCTTTGTTGCTTTGGAAAATGGGTTTTGCTTTCGCCACGGAAGAGCACCAGCAGAGAAAGTAGTACTCAAAGGAGATAAATTATATACTGTTGAAGCAGGCGCTGGATCAGCCACAAAGTTGAAGCTGCCCCCCCACAGCCAGGAGAGGCTGTTTTCAGGCAATAGGCCCTATTTATGAGTGCAGTGTGCCTTAAAATTCAAAAGAGGGCAGCAGATAACTTGCACTGCTTGTGGGACCAGGAAAGAGTGTAACCTGAGGAATGTCAGCAGGAAAATTTGCTGTTTTTTCAAAACTCATGTCAGGCAAGGTTTAGCTGTGCCAGAAATTTGTGTTTCTAGAACCGTGTGTTTAAATGTAAAAGCAAATAACTGATTAATGGGATCTAATGAGCGTTGGTGATGGAGGGCAAGTGTAGGCATATTGCCCACCTTGGTGATGTGAAAACCTGCGACGGCAACGTCAGCCAAGTTAGGGCCCCAGTGCAAGAGAAAGGGCTCTGGAGTGCGAGCTGGAGAGGCTGCCCGCACGAGCTCGCGGTCTTGTGATTGCTCTTACTGATTGTCTGCAATGCTCAGGACCCTCCTCACAAAGTGTGTGCGGTTTCTACCCACCTGGTAAATTCCACGGATGTGGAAGAAAGCGATTCTCTGAGATTTTCCAGTGCGTCCAGAAGAAAGAAGGCTTGTGACTGGAAGGACAGGCCCCAGCTCCTGGGCACTTCAGGGAGGTGGCGGGGGGCGGGGGGTGTGGGGAGAGGTGGAGAAGAGGAAAATTTGTTGAAGGGGAAGATGCCTGAAGCTCTCGGGTTGAAAACACTATCCTTAACCCAATCCTGCAGAGGATGTATTAGGATTTCTTTCCTAAAATCACCCAGTAGACCTCTTTATGATCCAGTTTCCTGAGATAGGTGATTTTGGGATGTGGATCCCAAACACAGCTTCATGGAGAGAAGTTCTTCTGTTTGGCAGGGGAGGAACAGTGAACAAAATGCCATCTTATTCTTTTTTTTTTTTTTTTTTTTTTGGTCATTTTTGAGACCAGCCGCACCACGCTCAGCCAGTGAGCACTGTGAGCACACGGGTCATCCCTATATAGGATCTGAACTCGTGGTGGGAGCGCTGCTGCGCTCCCAGCGCCGCACTCTCCCGAGTGCGCCACAGGCTTGGCCCTGCCATCTTATTCTTAAAATAAATCTTGAAGGGATATTGAGATCTATGTTAGTCTTATTTAAACTGGTTTTAAGTAATGATTTTTTTGTACTAAAAGCATTTTAGAATCATTTCGACCTACCAAGGCAGCATCAAACCGCATAAGCATCTAGAAGATGTTGCTTCTAAAAGTTGACCCCTCCATTTATTTTGAGAACATTTTTGATTTCTAGAAAGAATTGAAAATGTTTTTTACTCAATTAACAAGTTAGACTATTTAAACTGTAAAGAGCTTCTACTAAGACTTGGAAAAATGCATATTATTATTATTATTATTTGTGATCTTGAAATTAACAGATGCTCTACTGTCTAGATACACACCTGATGCTACATAAAAGGTTTCTGAGAAACACACCCTAAAATTGTGGACTGATTTAATACGATTTGTATGGAGCTGAGTTAATTAGCCCCTTTATAGATTTTGGTGAACAGAGGATTCTTTTCATATGTGTAATAATAAAAACCAGACCTGGCAAGAGCTAACAGATCTACAGTGATTGTGTATTTCATTGTATTTTCTAAAATATTTGAAGCAGTAGATTATTTTTTCTGGTGTTTCACATATCATGAAATTATAACTGCAAATTGATAAACAAATTGATAGGGTCTTGGGAGCCACATGGATCATTAAGGACTTCTGGAGCTTTTGTAGGTATCCTTGGAGTCTACTTGCAGAATAATATAGTTCAGAGTGATCATGAGATCTTTCACCTCAAAATAACTCTAGACAAAAAGATGCATTTGTCTTTTTCAGAGCAGTCACCNTTCACATATCATGAAATTATAACTGCAAATTGATAAACAAATTGATAGGGTCTTGGGAGCCACATGGATCATTAAGGACTTCTGGAGCTTTTGTAGGTATCCTTGGAGTCTACTTGCAGAATAATATAGTTCAGAGTGATCATGAGATCTTTCACCTCAAAATAACTCTAGACAAAAAGATGCATTTGTCTTTTTCAGAGCAGTCACCTCTAATGTTTGAAAGAAATAGTTTTGTTCTCTTAGGAACATAGCCCCGTCAGGAATAACTCCACTCAGTTTTCCAATTACAAACGCAAAAAGAGTGGCTGTGTTTACAGAATTTTTATAAAAGGAAAACGATCTTAAGAAGAAAGAAATATGAGTATATACTTCAGTATAAATAGGAAACAAATCCTAAGATGAACAGGAAAAAAACAACATGGTAATAGAAATGCTTTTTCTATATATGAGGGTACTTTAGAAAGTTCATGGAATAATAGAATGAAAAGAGAATACAGATCTTTCCATGAACTTTTTGAAATACCCCCCTGTATTGAACTTAATTAAGTCTCCTTGACTGCAAGTTGGGGAACCTGAGTTTTGCTGGTTGCTCTTCTCCTACTTTAAGTCACCTTACAACAGGCACATTTTCAAATTTCACATCTCAGTTTCCTTATCAGTAAAATGAAGGAATATGATTTTACTTCAAAGTTCTATTATTTTACAATTTACTCAAGTATTGCAGTAGACACAATGACCTCCCAAATACTGGTTTCTTTACTCTGTTGAATTAATCTCAGCTTTAGTTTATGGAAAAGCATAGCTAACAGAAATTATGTCAACATAAATTATAAAAGATACACTTTTCTAAGCTATGAAGAAATATAGAAATTTTATGCTGTTTTCAGCATTAGTCTGCCTCTTAAATACCACTTGGTATATACTATGCACCACTCCAGGATTATGTCTTCGATGTTCAAAATTGTTTCTCTGCCAGGAGACTATGATCAGGGTAGCCAGAGGACTTAG
>NW_007727650.1:125349-126958 GCF_000696425.1 Galeopterus variegatus
CTCAGCATCTTGAGCCTGGACCTGTTCCTGGCTTCCCAATCCATAGTCTCACTTTTGAAGCAGTCCCCTTCTAGGCAACTCCTATTACCAACTTCCCTTCTGCCACTAGATATTAGTGCCATGACCTTATGCTGATATTATATTAACCTTGCCTCTTGATTTGATTAGAGCTTCTGGAAAGTTGGAAATTGGTGTCAAAGAGTAGGAGAAACACATCACATGTGGCATACCAATAATAGCTGAAACCCACATATAATTTTATAGCTTACAATACTGTTTCTCAAAATGGGGTTCCTTGGAGAGTTAACTCTGATTCACCAAGGAAAATCTCAAATGCAGACTCCTGGGCCCTACCCCAGACCTGATGAATCAGAATCTCAGTGGTAAAGGGAAAGGGATGAGTGGAACTCAGGAATCTATAATTTTAAAATCTCCCCAGATGATTTTTACATACACCAAAATTATAACCATTGTCTTGTAAGATATTTTCATATATGCTACTTGTTTTTCATTTTTCACTAACCCTCCGAACTATGTTGTTATTGTTATAGATTCATTTTGTAGATGAGGCAATTGGAACGTGGAAAAGTTACACAGCTAAAAGGTCTCAGAGCTTTGACTAGATCCCAAGTATTTTGGCTTGGCNTGAGACAGAAAATAGTTTTTAGGCTGAGAAGGCTTAAAATCTTGGTCTCCCTGAAGTGTTTGTGCATTTTTGAAATTTTTATCTTCCATATTGAGTGAACACACACACACACAGACACACACACACACAGACACACACACACACACACACCCTGCTCCTCCATTCTTCTTAACCCTATTTTCATACTGCAAGAGGGTAAACACACTCTAGTCATTCCTGTCCCTATTCAGCAAGCATGTGACTTACTGAAGACCTGCCTCCTTGAAGCAATACAGTGCTTAGGGACAGGAACTACTAGAGGAAAGGAACTAACATATACTGAATAGCTCGTGTGCCTGGCTCTGTGTTAGGGGCTTTGCACACATGATCCTCATAAAGACTCATTGCTAAGTATTGTGTCCCCATTGTAAGACAAAGTTTAAATAAGGCTTAGAGAGGTTAAGTAACTTGCCTGTGGCCACACAGTAAGTGTCAGAGCTCAGAATCTAATTCTACAGACTGATTTTTTTCTTTATAAGAGATCTTATTTAATTTTTTGGAAGAATTAAAGCTATTATTTTCTCCACTGCTTTTTAACTCATCAAAATTATACACAATTTTATGAAGAGGAAGTCCGTTATGTGAAATTAAGTTACAATTAAACCATATCTCAGTTTTTCATGTATATAGTTTTTTAGTATTGAATAGTCATAAATTAGGACAGTTCTATAATAGAGACACAATAGTTGTGGTAAGACCATTAAGCCTATTTTTCTACATCATCTATAGGCAATCCCTTAAGATGATATAATACACTAAGGAAATGAAATATTTTTTCTAAATTTGTTTTTCCAGAAGAATCTCTGTGTCATTAAAGCAATCCTTTTCTTGGCTGCCTGCACAGGCATATCTTCTCCAAACATTTTTTAGGTTGTTACATAGATGTAATGAAAGAAGGTAATGATTTGGAATGAAATATAAGAG